>NW_026562106.1:0-73725 GCF_028858705.1 Grus americana
GCCTAATAATGAAGGCCGGGGTGCCGCGCTGTGCCGCGCCCCTTCTCTACTTTCAGCGTGACAATGGAGTCCGGGGCCGCCGCGCTGCGCCTCGCCCGCTGCACTTCAACCACCTCACAATAGAGGCCAAGGCTGCCGCGCTGCACCGCACCGCACTGCGCCACGCTGTACTGGCACCGCCTCACAATGGAGGCCGGGGCCGCTATGCTGCGCTGCGCCCCCCTGCACTTCCAGCGCCTCACATACAGGCCGGGGCTGCCATGCTGTGCCGCACCCCTTAGAATAAGTATTGCCTCACAATCGAAGCGGAGCCAGCGCCATGTGCTACGCCCAGCTGTACTTGCAACGCCTCACAATGGAGGCCCAGCCAGCCGTGCTGCGCCACGCCCCGCTGCGCATGCAACGCCTCACAGTGGAGGCCGGGCCTGCGCCGCGCAGCATGTTCTGTGCTGTATTTGCACCGCCTCACAATGGAGGCCAGGGATGCCGCCCTGCGCCCCGCCCCGCTGCACTTGCACTGCCTCACAATGCAGGCTGGAGCTGCTGCGCTGCCCCAAGCCCCGCTGTAATTGCACCGCCACACAATGGAGGCCGGGGCTGCCGCGCTGTGCTGCGCCCTTCTGCACGTGCACCGCCCTGACAATGGAGCTCTGTGCTGCGACCTTTTTGCAAGCGCGTGCGCTGCGCCACGCTGCACTTGCCGCCTAATAATGAAGGCGGGCGTGCCGCGCTGTGCCGCGCCCCTCTCTACTTTCAGCGCCTGACAATGGAGTCCGGGGCCGCCGCGCTGCGCTCGCCCGCTGCACTTCAACCACCTCACAATAGAGGCCAAGGCTGCCGCGCTGCACCGCACCGCACTGCGCCACGCTGTACTGGCACCGCCTCACAATGGAGGCCGGGGCCGCTATGCTGCGCTGCGCCCCCCCTGCACTTCCAGCGCCTCACAATACAGGCCGGGGCTGCCATGCTGTGCCGCACCCCTTAGAATAAGTATTGCCTCACAATCGAAGCGGAGCCAGCTGCCATGTGCTACGCCCCGGCTGTACTTGCAACGCCTCACAATGGAGGCCCAGCCAGCCGTGCTGCGCCACGCCCCGCTGCGCATGCAACGCCTCACAGTGGAGGCCGGGCCTGCCGCGCAGCACTGTTCTGTGCTGTATTTGCACCGCCTCACAATGGAGGCCAGGGATGCTGCCCTGTGCCACGCCCCGCTGCACTTGCACTGCCTCACAATGCAGGCTGGAGCTGCTGCGCACTGCCCCAAGCCCTGCTGCGTTGTAATTGCACCGCCACACAATGGAGGCCGGGGCTGCCGCGCTGTGCTGCGCCCTTCTGCACGTGCACCGCCTGACAATGGAGTCTGTGTGCAAAGCGCTGCGCTGTGCCACGCTGCACTTGCACCGCCTAATAATGAAGGGCCGGCGTGCCGCGCTGTGCCGCGCCCTTCTCTACTTTCAGCGCCTGACAATGGAGTCCGGGGCCGCCGCGCTGCGCCTCGCCCGCTGCACTTCAACCACCTCACAATAGAGGCCAAGGCTGCCGCGCTGCACCGCACCGCACTGCGCCACGCTGTACTGGCACCGCCTCACAATGGAGGCCGGGGCCGCTATGCTGCGCTGCGCCCCCCTGCACTTCCAGCGCCTCACAATACAGGCCGGGGCTGCCATGCTGTGCCGCACCCTTAGAATAAGTATTGCCTCACAATCGAAGCGGAGCCAGCTGCCATGTGCTTCGCCCAGCTGTACTTGCAACGCCTCACAATGGAGGCCCAGCCGTGCTGCGCCACGCCCCGCTGCGCATGCAACGCCTCACAGTGGAGGCCGGGCCTGCCGCGCAGCACTGTTCTGTGCTGTATTTGCACCGCCTCACAATGGAGGCCAGGGATGCCGCTGGCCATGCCGCGCTGCACTTGCACTGCCTCACAATGCAGGCGAAGGCCATGTGCTGCTGGCGCCCCGCTGCACTTGCACTGCCTCACAATGCAGGCTGGAGCTGCTGCGCTGCCCCAAGCCCCGCTGTAATTGCACCGCCACACAATGGAGGCCGGGGCTGCCGCGCTGTGCTGCGCCCTTCTGCACGTGCACCGCCTGACAATGGAGTCTGTGTGCAAAGCGCTGCGCTGTGCCACGCTGCACTTGCACCGCCTAATAATGAAGCCGGGCGTGCCGCGCTGTGCCGCGCCCTTCTCTACTTTCACCGCCTGACAATGGAGTCCGGGGCCGCCGCGCTGCGCCTCGCCCGCTGCACTTCAACCACCTCACAATAGAGGCCAAGGCTGCCGCGCTGCACCGCACCGCACTGCGCCACGCTGTACTGGCACCGCCTCACAATGGAGGCCGGGGCCGCTATGCTGCGCTGCGCCCCCCTGCACTTCCAGCGCCTCACAATACAGGCCGGGGCTGCCATGCTGTGCCGCACCCCTTAGAATAAGTATTGCCTCACAATCGAAGCGGAGCCAGCTGCCATGTGCTACGCCCAGCTGTACTTGCAACGCCTCACAATGGAGGCCCAGCCAGCCGTGCTGCGCCACGCCCCGCTGCGCATGCAACGCCTCACAGTGGAGGCCGGGCCTGCCGCGCAGCACTGTTCTGTGCTGTATTTGCACCGCCTCACAATGGAGGCCAGGGATTATGCCCTGTGCCATGCCCCGCTGCACTTGCACTGCCTCACAATGCAGGCTGGAGCTGCTGCGCTGCCCCAAGCCCCGCTGTAATTGCACCGCCACACAATGGAGGCCGGGCTGCCGCGCTGTGCTGCGCCCTTCTGCACGTGCACCGCCTGACAATGGAGTCTGTGTGCAAAGCGCTGCGCTGTGCCACGCTGCACTTGCACCGCCTAATAATGAAGGCCGGGCGTGCCGCGCTGTGCCGCGCCCTTCTCTACTTTCAGCGCCTGACAATGGAGTCCGGGGCCGCCGCGCTGCGCCTCGCCCGCTGCACTTCAACCACCTCACAATAGAGGCCAAGGCTGCCGCGCTGCACCGCACCGCACTGCGCCACGCTGTACTGGCACCGCCTCACAATGGAGGCCGGGGCCGCTATGCTGCGCTGCGCCCCCCTGCACTTCCAGCGCCTCACAATACAGGCCGGGGCTGCCACGCTGTGCCGCACCCTTAGAATAAGTATTGCCTCACAATCGAAGCGGAGCCAGCTGCCATGTGCTACGCCCAGCTGTACTTGCAACGCCTCACAATGGAGGCCCAGCCAGCCGTGCTGCGCCACGCCCGCTGCGCATGCAACGCCTCACAGTGGAGGCCGGGCCTGCCGCGCAGCACTGTTCTGTGCTGTATTTGCACCGCCTCACAATGGAGGCCAGGGATGCCGCCCTGTGCCATGCCCCGCTGCACTTGCACTGCCTCACAATGCAGGCTGGAGCTGCTGCGCTGCGCCCCAAGCCCCGCTGTAATTGCACCGCCACACAATGGAGGCCGGGGCTGCCGCGCTGTGCTGCGCCCTTCTGCACGTGCACCGCCTGACAATGGAGTCTGTGTGCAAAGCGCTGCGCTGTGCCACGCTGCACTTGCACCGCCTAATAATGAAGGCCGGGCGTGCGCCGCGCTGTGCCGCGCCCTCTCTACTTTCAGCGCCTGACAATGGAGTCCGGGGCCGCCGCGCTGCGCCTCGCCCGCTGCACTTCAACCACCTCACAATAGAGGCCAAGGCTGCCGCGCTGCACCGCACCGCACTGCGCCACGCTGTACTGGCACCGCCTCACAATGGAGGCCGGGCCGCTATGCTGCGCTGCGCCCCCTGCACTTCCAGCGCCTCACAATACAGGCCGGGGCTGCCATGCTGTGCCGCACCCCTTAGAATAAGTATTGCCTCACAATCGAAGCGGAGCCAGCTGCCATGTGCTACGCCCAGCTGTACTTGCAACGCCTCACAATGGAGGCCCAGCCAGCCGTGCTGCGCCACGCCCCGCTGCGCATGCAACGCCTCACAGTGGAGGCCGGGTGCCGCGCAGCACTGTTCTGTGCTGTATTTGCACCGCCTCACAATGGAGGCCAGGGATGCGCCCTGTGCCATGCCCCGCTGCACTTGCACTGCCTCACAATGCAGGCTGGAGCTGCTGCGCTGCCCCAAGCCCGCTGTAATTGCACCGCCACACAATGGAGGCCGGGGCTGCCGCGCTGTGCTGCGCCCTTCTGCACGTGCACCGCCTGACAATGGAGTCTGTGTGCAAAGCGCTGCGCTGTGCCACGCTGCACTTGCACCGCCTAATAATGAAGGCCGGGCGTGCCGCGCTGTGCCGCGCCCTTCTCTACTTTCAGCGCCTGACAATGGAGTCCGGGGCCGCCGCGCTGCGCCTCGCCCGCTGCACTTCAACCACCTCACAATAGAGGCCAAGGCTGCCGCGCTGCACCGCACCGCACTGCGCCACGCTGTACTGGCACCGCCTCACAATGGAGGCCGGGGCCACTATGCTGCGCTGCGCCCCCCTGCACTTCCAGCGCCTCACAATACAGGCCGGGGCTGCCACGCTGTGCCGCACCCCTTAGAATAAGTATTGCCTCACAATCGAAGCGGAGCCAGCTGCCATGTGCTACGCCCCGCTGTACTTGCAACGCCTCACAATGGAGGCCCAGCCAGCCGTGCTGCGCCACGCCCCGCTGCGCATGCAACGCCTCACAGTGGAGGCCGGGCCTGCCGCGCAGCACTGTTCTGTGCTGTATTTGCACCGCCTCACAATGGAGGCCAGGGATGCCGCCCTGTGCCACGCCCCCGCTGCACTTGCACTGCCTCACAATGCAGGCCAAGGCCATTGTGCTGCGTGGCGCCCCGCTGCACTTGCACTGCCTCACAATGCAGGCTGGAGCTGCTGCGCTGCCCCAAGCCCCGCTGTAATTGCACCGCCACACAATGGAGGCCGGGGCTGCCGCGCTGTGCTGCGCCCTTCTGCACGTGCACCGCCTGACAATGGAGTCTGTGTGCAAAGCGCTGCGCTGTGCCACGCTGCACTTGCACCGCCTAATAATGAAGGCCGGGCGTGCCGCGCTGTGCCGTGCCCTTCTCTACTTTCAGCGCCTGACAATGGAGTCCGGGGCCGCCGCGCTGCGCCTCGCCCGCTGCACTTCAACCACCTCACAATAGAGGCCAAGGCTGCCGCGCTGCACCGCACCGCACTGCGCCACGCTGTACTGGCACCGCCTCACAATGGAGGCCGGGGCCGCTATGCTGCGCTGCGCCCCCCTGCACTTCCAGCGCCTCACAATACAGGCCGGGGCTGCCATGCTGTGCCGCACCCCTTAGAATAAGTATTGCCTCACAATCGAAGCGGAGCCAGCTGCCATGTGCTACGCCCCGCTGTACTTGCAACGCCTCACAATGGAGGCCCAGCCAGCCGTGCTGCGCCACGCCCCGCTGCGCATGCAACGCCTCACAGTGGAGGCCGGGCCTGCCGCGCAGCACTGTTCTGTGCTGTATTTGCACCGCCTCACAATGGAGGCCAGGGATGCTGCCCTGTGCCATGCCCCGCTGCACTTGCACTGCCTCACAATGCAGGCTGGAGCTGCTGCGCTGCCCCAAGCCCCGCTGTAATTGCACCGCCACACAATGGAGGCCGGGGCTGCCGCGCTGTGCTGCGCCCTTCTGCACGTGCACCGCCTGACAATGGAGTCTGTGTGCAAAGCGCTGCGCTGTGCCACGCTGCACTTGCACCGCCTAATAATGAAGGCCGGGCGTGCCGCGCTGCGCCGCGCCCTTCTCTACTTTCAGCGCCTGACAATGGAGTCCGGGGCCGCCGCGCTGCGCCTCGCCCGCTGCACTTCAACCACCTCACAATAGAGGCCAAGGCTGCCGCGCTGCACCGCACCGCACTGCGCCACGCTGTACTGGCACCGCCTCACAATGGAGGCCGGGGCCGCTATGCTGCGCTGCGCCCCCCTGCACTTCCAGCGCCTCACAATACAGGCCGGGGCTGCCACGCTGTGCCGCACCCCTTAGAATAAGTATTGCCTCACAATCGAAGCGGAGCCAGCTGCCATGTGCTACGCCCCGCTGTACTTGCAACGCCTCACAATGGAGGCCCAGCCAGCCGTGCTGCGCCACGCCCCGCTGCGCATGCAACGCCTCACAGTGGAGGCCGGGCCTGCCGCGCAGCACTGTTCTGTGCTGTATTTGCACCGCCTCACAATGGAGGCCAGGGATGCGCCCTGTGCCACGCCCCGCTGCACTTGCACTGCCTCACAATGCAGGCTGGCCATTGTGCTGCGTTGCGCCCCGCTGCACTTGCACTGCCTCACAATGCAGGCTGGAGCTGCTGCGCTGCCCCAAGCCCCGCTGTAATTGCACCGCCACACAATGGAGGCCGGGGCTGCCGCGCTGTGCTGCGCCCTTCTGCACGTGCACCGCCTGACAATGGAGTCTGTGTGCAAAGCGCTGCGCTGTGCCACGCTGCACTTGCACCGCCTAATAATGAAGGCCGGGCGTGCCGCGCTGTGCCGCGCCCTCTCTACTTTCAGCGCCTGACAATGGAGTCCGGGGCCGCCGCGCTGCGCCTCGCCCGCTGCACTTCAACCACCTCACAATAGAGGCCAAGGCTGCCGCGCTGCACCGCACCGCACTGCGCCACGCTGTACTGGCACCGCCTCACAATGTAGGCCGGGGCCGCTATGCTGCGCTGCGCCCCCCTGCACTTCCAGCGCCTCACAATACAGGCCGGGGCTGCCACGCTGTGCCGCACCCCTTAGAATAAGTATTGCCTCACAATCGAAGCGGAGCCAGCTGCCATGTGCTACGCCCAGCTGTACTTGCAACGCCTCACAATGGAGGCCCAGCCAGCCGTGCTGCGCCACGCCCCGCTGCGCATGCAATGCCTCACAGTGGAGGCCGGGCCTGCCGCGCAGCACTGTTCTGTGCTGTATTTGCACCGCCTCACAATGGAGGCCAGGGATGCCGCCCTGTGCCACGGCCCGCTGCACTTGCACTGCCTCACAATGCAGGCTGGAGCTGCTGCGCTGCCCCAAGCCCCGCTGTAATTGCACCGCCACACAATGGAGGCCGGGGCTGCCGCGCTGTGCTGCGCCCTTCTGCACGTGCACCGCCTGACAATGGAGTCTGTGTGCAAAGCGCTGCGCTGTGCCACGCTGCACTTGCACCGCCTAATAATGAAGGCCGGGCGTGCCGCGCTGTGCCGCGCCCTTCTCTACTTTCAGCGCCTGACAATGGAGTCCGGGGCCGCCGCGCTGCGCCTCGCCCGCTGCACTTCAACCACCTCACAATAGAGGCCAAGGCTGCCGCGCTGCACCGCACCGCACTGCGCCACGCTGTACTGGCACCGCCTCACAATGGAGGCCGGGGCGGCTATGCTGCGCTGCGCCCCCCTGCACTTCCAGCGCCTCACAATACAGGCCGGGGCTGCCATGCTGTGCCGCACCCCTTAGAATAAGTATTGCCTCACAATCGAAGCGGAGCCAGCTGCCATGTGCTACGCCCAGCTGTACTTGCAACGCCTCACAATGGAGGCCCAGCCAGCCGTGCTGCGCCACGCCCCGCTGCGCATGCAACGCCTCACAGTGGAGGCCGGGCCTGCCGCGCAGCACTGTTCTGTGCTGTATTTGCACCGCCTCACAATGGAGGCCAGGGATGCTGCCCTGTGCCACGCCCCGCTGCACTTGCACTGCCTCACAATGCAGGCGAAGGCCATTGTGCTGCGTGGCGCCCCGCTGCACTTGCACTGCCTCACAATGCAGGCTGGAGCTGCTGCGCTGCCCCAAGCCCCGCTGTAATTGCACCGCCACACAATGGAGGCCGGGGCTGCCGCGCTGTGCTGCGCCCTTCTGCACGTGCACCGCCTGACAATGGAGTCTGTGTGCAAAGCGCTGCGCTGTGCCACGCTGCACTTGCACCGCCTAATAATGAAGGCCGGGCGTGCCGCGCTGTGCCGCGCCCTTCTCTACTTTCAGCGCCTGACAATGGAGTCCGGGGCCGCCGCGCTGCGCCTCGCCCGCTGCACTTCAACCACCTCACAATAGAGGCCAAGGCTGCCGCGCTGCACCGCACCGCACTGCGCCACGCTGTACTGGCACCGCCTCACAATGGAGGCCGGGCCGCTATGCTGCGCTGCGCCCCCCTGCACTTCCAGCGCCTCACAATACAGGCCGGGGCTGCCATGCTGTGCCGCACCCCTTAGAATAAGTATTGCCTCACAATCGAAGCGGAGCCAGCTGCCATGTGCTACGCCCAGCTGTACTTGCAACGCCTCACAATGGAGGCCCAGCCAGCCGTGCTGCGCCACGCCCCGCTGCGCATGCAACGCCTCACAGTGGAGGCCGGGCCTGCCGCGCAGCACTGTTCTGTGCTGTATTTGCACCGCCTCACAATGGAGGCCAGGGATGCCGCCCTGTGCCACGCCCCGCTGCACTTGCACTGCCTCACAATGCAGGCTGTGCTGCACTTGCACTGCCTCACAATGCAGGCTGGAGCTGCAGCGCTGCCCCAAGCCCCGCTGTAATTGCACCGCCACACAATGGAGGCCGGGGCTGCCGCGCTGTGCTGCGCCCTTCTGCACGTGCACCGCCTGACAATGGAGTCTGTGTGCAAAGCGCTGCGCTGTGCCACGCTGCACTTGCACCGCCTAATAATGAAGGCCGGGCGTGCCGCGCTGTGCCGCGCCCTTCTCTACTTTCAGCGCCTGACAATGGAGTCCGGGGCCGCCGCGCTGCGCCTCGCCCGCTGCACTTCAACCACCTCACAATAGAGGCCAAGGCTGCCGCGCTGCACCGCACCGCACTGCGCCACGCTGTACTGGCACCGCCTCACAATGGAGGCCGGGGCCGCTATGCTGCGCTGCGCCCCCCTGCACTTCCAGCGCCTCACAATACAGGCCGGGGCTGCCACGCTGTGCCGCACCCCTTAGAATAAGTATTGCCTCACAATCGAAGCGGAGCCAGCTGCCATGTGCTACGCCCAGCTGTACTTGCAACGCCTCACAATGGAGGCCCAGCCAGCCGTGCTGCGCCACGCCCCGCTGCGCATGCAACGCCTCACAGTGGAGGCCGGGCCTGCCGCGCAGCACTGTTCTGTGCTGTATTTGCACCGCCTCACAATGGAGGCCAGGGATGCTGCCCTGTGCCATGCCCCGCTGCACTTGCACTGCCTCACAATGCAGGCTGGAGCTGCTGCGCTGCCCCAAGCCCCGCTGTAATTGCACCGCCACACAATGGAGGCCGGGGCTGCCGCGCTGTGCTGCGCCCTTCTGCACGTGCACCGCCTGACAATGGAGTCTGTGTGCAAAGCGCTGCGCTGTGCCACGCTGCACTTGCACCGCCTAATAATGAAGGCCGGGCGTGCCGCGCTGTGCCGCGCCCTTCTCTACTTTCAGCGCCTGACAATGGAGTCCGGGGCCGCCGCGCTGCGCCTCGCCCGCTGCACTTCAACCACCTCACAATAGAGGCCAAGGCTGCCGCGCTGCACCGCACCGCACTGCGCCACGCTGTACTGGCACCGCCTCACAATGGAGGCCGGGGCCGCTATGCTGCGCTGCGCCCCCCTGCACTTCCAGCGCCTCACAATACAGGCCGGGGCTGCCACGCTGTGCCGCACCCCTTAGAATAAGTATTGCCTCACAATCGAAGCGGAGCCAGCTGCCATGTGCTACGCCCAGCTGTACTTGCAACGCCTCACAATGGAGGCCCAGCCAGCCGTGCTGCGCCACGCCCCGCTGCGCATGCAATGCCTCACAGTGGAGGCCGGGCCTGCCGCGCAGCACTGTTCTGTGCTGTATTTGCACCGCCTCACAATGGAGGCCAGGGATGCTGCCCTGTGCCATGCCCCGCTGCACTTGCACTGCCTCACAATGCAGGCTGGAGCTGCTGCGCTGCCCCAAGCCCCGCTGTAATTGCACCGCCACACAATGGAGGCCGGGGCTGCCGCGCTGTGCTGCGCCCTTCTGCACGTGCACCGCCTGACAATGGAGTCTGTGTGCAAAGCGCTGCGCTGTGCTACACTGCACTTGCACCGCCTAATAATGAAGGCCGGGCGTGCCGCGCTGCGCCGCACCCTTCTCTACTTTCAGCGCCTGACAATGGAGTCCGGGGCCGCCGCGCTGCGCCTCGCCCGCTGCACTTCAACCACCTCACAATAGAGGCCAAGGCTGCCGCGCTGCACCGCACCGCACTGCGCCACGCTGTACTGGCACCGCCTCACAATGGAGGCCGGGGCCGCTATGCTGCGCTGCGCCCCCCTGCACTTCCAGCGCCTCACAATACAGGCCGGGGCTGCCACGCTGTGCCGCACCCCTTAGAATAAGTATTGCCTCACAATCGAAGCGGAGCCAGCTGCCATGTGCTACGCCCAGCTGTACTTGCAACGCCTCACAATGGAGGCCCAGCCAGCCGTGCTGCGCCACGCCCCGCTGCGCATGCAACGCCTCACAGTGGAGGCCGGGCCTGCCGCGCAGCACTGTTCTGTGCTGTATTTGCACCGCCTCACAATGGAGGCCAGGGATGCTGCCCTGTGCCATGCCCCGCTGCACTTGCACTGCCTCACAATGCAGGCTGGAGCTGCTGCGCTGCCCCAAGCCCCGCTGTAATTGCACCGCCACACAATGGAGGCCGGGGCTGCCGCGCTGTGCTGCGCCCTTCTGCACGTGCACCGCCTGACAATGGAGTCTGTGTGCAAAGCGCTGCGCTGTGCCACGCTGCACTTGCACCGCCTAATAATGAAGGCCGGGCGTGCCGCGCTGTGCCGCGCCCTTCTCTACTTTCAGCGCCTGACAATGGAGTCCGGGGCCGCCGCGCTGCGCCTCGCCCGCTGCACTTCAACCACCTCACAATAGAGGCCAAGGCTGCCGCGCTGCACCGCACCGCACTGCGCCACGCTGTACTGGCACCGCCTCACAATGGAGGCCGGGGCCGCTATGCTGCGCTGCGCCCCCCTGCACTTCCAGCGCCTCACAATACAGGCCGGGGCTGCCACGCTGTGCCGCACCCCTTAGAATAAGTATTGCCTCACAATCGAAGCGGAGCCAGCTGCCATGTGCTACGCCCAGCTGTACTTGCAACGCCTCACAATGGAGGCCCAGCCAGCCGTGCTGCGCCACGCCCCCCTGCGCATGCAACGCCTCACAGTGGAGGCCGGGCCTGCCGCGCAGCACTGTTCTGTGCTGTATTTGCACCGCCTCACAATGGAGGCCAGGGATGCTGCCCTGTGCCATGCCCCGCTGCACTTGCACTGCCTCACAATGCAGGCTGGAGCTGCTGCGCTGCCCCACGCCCCGCTGTAATTGCACCGCCACACAATGGAGGCCGGGGCTGCCGCGCTGTGCTGCGCCCTTCTGCACGTGCACCGCCTGACAATGGAGTCTGTGTGCAAAGCGCTGCGCTGTGCCACGCTGCACTTGCACCGCCTAATAATGAAGGCCGGGCGTGCCGCGCTGCGCCGCGCCCCTCTCTACTTTCAGCGCCTGACAATGGAGTCCGGGGCCGCCGCGCTGCGCCTCGCCCGCTGCACTTCAACCACCTCACAATAGAGGCCAAGGCTGCCGCGCTGCACCGCACCGCACTGCGCCACGCTGTACTGGCACCGCCTCACAATGGAGGCCGGGGCCGCTATGCTGCGCTGCGCCCCCCTGCACTTCCAGCGCCTCACAATACAGGCCGGGGCTGCCACGCTGTGCCGCACCCCTTAGAATAAGTATTGCCTCACAATCGAAGCGGAGCCAGCTGCCATGTGCTACGCCCAGCTGTACTTGCAACGCCTCACAATGGAGGCCCAGCCAGCCGTGCTGCGCCACGCCCCGCTGCGCATGCAACGCCTCACAGTGGAGGCCGGGCCTGCCGCGCAGCACTGTTCTGTGCTGTATTTGCACCACCTCACAATGGAGGCCAGGGATGCCGCCCTGTGCCACGCCCCGCTGCACTTGCACTGCCTCACAATGCAGGCCAGGGCCATTGTGCTGCGTGGCGCCCCGCTGCACTTGCACTGCCTCACAATGCAGGCTGGAGCTGCTGCGCTGCCCCAAGCCCCGCTGTAATTGCACCGCCACACAATGGAGGCCGGGGCTGCCGCGCTGTGCTGCGCCCTTCTGCACGTGCACCGCCTGACAATGGAGTCTGTGTGCAAAGCGCTGCGCTGTGCCACGCTGCACTTGCACCGCCTAATAATGAAGGCCGGGCGTGCCGCGCTGTGCCGCGCCCTTCTCTACTTTCAGCGCCTGACAATGGAGTCCGGGGCCGCCGCGCTGCGCCTCGCCCGCTGCACTTCAACCACCTCACAATAGAGGCCAAGGCTGCCGCGCTGCACCGCACCGCACTGCGCCACGCTGTACTGGCACCGCCTCACAATGGAGGCCGGGGCCGCTATGCTGCGCTGCGCCCCCCTGCACTTGCAGCGCCTCACAATACAGGCCGGGGCTGCCACGCTGTGCCGCACCCCTTAGAATAAGTATTGCCTCACAATCGAAGCGGAGCCAGCTGCCATGTGCTACGCCCAGCTGTACTTGCAACGCCTCACAATGGAGGCCCAGCCAGCCGTGCTGCGCCACGCCCCGCTGCGCATGCAACGCCTCACAGTGGAGGCCGGGCCTGCCGCGCAGCACTGTTCTGTGCTGTATTTGCACCGCCTCACAATGGAGGCCAGGGATGCTGCCCTGTGCCATGCCCCGCTGCACTTGCACTGCCTCACAATGCAGGCTGGAGCTGCTGCGCTGCCCCAAGCCCCGCTGTAATTGCACCGCCACACAATGGAGGCCGGGGCTGCCGCGCTGTGCTGCGCCCTTCTGCACGTGCACCGCCTGACAATGGAGTCTGTGTGCAAAGCGCTGCGCTGTGCCACGCTGCACTTGCACCGCCTAATAATGAAGGCCGGGCGTGCCGCGCTGTGCCGCGCCCGTCTCTACTTTCAGCGCCTGACAATGGAGTCCGGGGCCGCCGCGCTGCGCCTCGCCCGCTGCACTTCAACCACCTCACAATAGAGGCCAAGGCTGCCGCGCTGCACCGCACCGCACTGCGCCACGCTGTACTGGCACCGCCTCACAATGGAGGCCGGGGCCGCTATGCTGCGCTGCGCCCCCCTGCACTTCCAGCGCCTCACAATACAGGCCGGGGCTGCCACGCTGTGCCGCACCCCTTAGAATAAGTATTGCCTCACAATCGAAGCGGAGCCAGCTGCCATGTGCTACGCCCAGCTGTACTTGCAACGCCTCACAATGGAGGCCCAGCCAGCCGTGCTGCGCCACGCCCCGCTGCGCATGCAACGCCTCACAGTGGAGGCCGGGCCTGCCGCGCAGCACTGTTCTGTGCTGTATTTGCACCGCCTCACAATGGAGGCCAGGGTTGCTGCCCTGTGCCATGCCCCGCTGCACTTGCACTGCCTCACAATGCAGGCTGGAGCTGCTGCGCTGCCCCAAGCCCCGCTGTAATTGCACCGCCACACAATGGAGGCCGGGGCTGCCGCGCTGTGCTGCGCCCTTCTGCACGTGCACCGCCTGACAATGGAGTCTGTGTGCAAAGCGCTGCGCTGTGCCACGCTGCACTTGCACCGCCTAATAATGAAGGCCGGGCGTGCCGCGCTGTGCCGCGCCCTTCTCTACTTTCAGCGCCTGACAATGGAGTCCGGGGCCGCCGCGCTGCGCCTCGCCCGCTGCACTTCAACCACCTCACAATAGAGGCCAAGGCTGCCGCGCTGCACCGCACCGCACTGCGCCACGCTGTACTGGCACCGCCTCACAATGGAGGCCGGGGCCGCTATGCTGCGCTGCGCCCCCCTGCACTTCCAGCGCCTCACAATACAGGCCGGGGCTGCCACGCTGTGCCGCACCCCTTAGAATAAGTATTGCCTCACAATCGAAGCGGAGCCAGCTGCCATGTGCTACGCCCAGCTGTACTTGCAACGCCTCACAATGGAGGCCCAGCCAGCCGTGCTGCGCCACGCCCCGCTGCGCATGCAACGCCTCACAGTGGAGGCCGGGCCTGCCGCGCAGCACTGTTCTGTGCTGTATTTGCACCGCCTCACAATGGAGGCCAGGGATGCTGCCCTGTGCCATGCCCCGCTGCACTTGCACTGCCTCACAATGCAGGCTGGAGCTGCTGCGCTGCCCCAAGCCCCGCTGTAATTGCACCGCCACACAATGGAGGCCGGGGCTGCCGCGCTGTGCTGCGCCCTTCTGCACGTGCACCGCCTGACAATGGAGTCTGTGTGCAAAGCGCTGCGCTGTGCCACGCTGCACTTGCACCGCCTAATAATGAAGGCCGGGCGTGCCGCGCTGTGCCGCGCCCTTCTCTACTTTCAGCGCCTGACAATGGAGTCCGGGGCCGCCGCGCTGCGCCTCGCCCGCTGCACTTCAACCACCTCACAATAGAGGCCAAGGCTGCCGCGCTGCACCGCACCGCACTGCGCCACGCTGTACTGGCACCGCCTCACAATGGAGGCCGGGGCCGCTATGCTGCGCTGCGCCCCCCTGCACTTCCAGCGCCTCACAATACAGGCCGGGGCTGCCACGCTGTGCCGCACCCCTTAGAATAAGTATTGCCTCACAATCGAAGCGGAGCCAGCTGCCATGTGCTACGCCCAGCTGTACTTGCAACGCCTCACAATGGAGGCCCAGCCAGCCGTGCTGCGCCACGCCCCGCTGCGCATGCAACGCCTCACAGTGGAGGCCGGGCCTGCCGCGCAGCACTGTTCTGTGCTGTATTTGCACCGCCTCACAATGGAGGCCAGGGATGCCCCCTGTGCCACGCCCCGCTGCACTTGCACTGCCTCACAATGCAGGCCCATTGTGCTGCGTGGCGCCCCGCTGCACTTGCACTGCCTCACAATGCAGGCTGGAGCTGCTGCGCTGCCCCAAGCCCCGCTGTAATTGCACCGCCACACAATGGAGGCCGGGGCTGCCGCGCTGTGCTGCGCCCTTCTGCACGTGCACCGCCTGACAATGGAGTCTGTGTGCAAAGCGCTGCGCTGTGCCACGCTGCACTTGCACCGCCTAATAATGAAGGCCGGGCGTGCCGCGCTGTGCCGCGCCCTTCTCTACTTTCAGCGCCTGACAATGGAGTCCGGGGCCGCCGCGCTGCGCCTCGCCCGCTGCACTTCAACCACCTCACAATAGAGGCCAAGGCTGCCGCGCTGCACCGCACCGCACTGCGCCACGCTGTACTGGCACCGCCTCACAATGGAGGCCGGGGCCGCTATGCTGCGCTGCGCCCCCCTGCACTTCCAGCGCCTCACAATACAGGCCGGGGCTGCCACGCTGTGCCGCACCCCTTAGAATAAGTATTGCCTCACAATCGAAGCGGAGCCAGCTGCCATGTGCTACGCCCAGCTGTACTTGCAACGCCTCACAATGGAGGCCCAGCCAGCCGTGCTGCGCCACGCCCCGCTGCGCATGCAACGCCTCACAGTGGAGGCCGGGCCTGCCGCGCAGCACTGTTCTGTGCTGTATTTGCACCGCCTCACAATGGAGGCCAGGGATGCTGCCCTGTGCCATGCCCCGCTGCACTTGCACTGCCTCACAATGCAGGCTGGAGCTGCTGCGCTGCCCCAAGCCCCGCTGTAATTGCACCGCCACACAATGGAGGCCGGGGCTGCCGCGCTGTGCTGCGCCCTTCTGCACGTGCACCGCCTGACAATGGAGTCTGTGTGCAAAGCGCTGCGCTGTGCCACGCTGCACTTGCACCGCCTAATAATGAAGGCCGGGCGTGCCGCGCTGTGCCGCGCCCTTCTCTACTTTCAGCGCCTGACAATGGAGTCCGGGGCCGCCGCGCTGCGCCTCGCCCGCTGCACTTCAACCACCTCACAATAGAGGCCAAGGCTGCCGCGCTGCACCGCACCGCACTGCGCCACGCTGTACTGGCACCGCCTCACAATGGAGGCCGGGGCCGCTATGCTGCGCTGCGCCCCCCTGCACTTCCAGCGCCTCACAATACAGGCCGGGGCTGCCACGCTGTGCCGCACCCCTTAGAATAAGTATTGCCTCACAATCGAAGCGGAGCCAGCTGCCATGTGCTACGCCCAGCTGTACTTGCAACGCCTCACAATGGAGGCCCAGCCAGCCGTGCTGCGCCACGCCCCGCTGCGCATGCAACGCCTCACAGTGGAGGCCGGGCCTGCCGCGCAGCACTGTTCTGTGCTGTATTTGCACCGCCTCACAATGGAGGCCAGGGATGCTGCCCTGTGCCATGCCCCGCTGCACTTGCACTGCCTCACAATGCAGGCCCATTGTGCTGCGTGGCGCCCCGCTGCACTTGCACTGCCTCACAATGCAGGCTGGAGCTGCTGCGCTGCCCCAAGCCCCGCTGTAATTGCACCGCCACACAATGGAGGCCGGGGCTGCCGCGCTGTGCTGCGCCCTTCTGCACGTGCACCGCCTGACAATGGAGTCTGTGTGCAAAGCGCTGCGCTGTGCCACGCTGCACTTGCACCGCCTAATAATGAAGGCCGGGCGTGCCGCGCTGTGCCGCGCCCTTCTCTACTTTCAGCGCCTGACAATGGAGTCCGGGGCCGCCGCGCTGCGCCTCGCCCGCTGCACTTCAACCACCTCACAATAGAGGCCAAGGCTGCCGCGCTGCACCGCACCGCACTGCGCCACGCTGTACTGGCACCGCCTCACAATGGAGGCCGGGGCCGCTATGCTGCGCTGCGCCCCCCTGCACTTCCAGCGCCTCACAATACAGGCCGGGGCTGCCACGCTGTGCCGCACCCCTTAGAATAAGTATTGCCTCACAATCGAAGCGGAGCCAGCTGCCATGTGCTACGCCCAGCTGTACTTGCAACGCCTCACAATGGAGGCCCAGCCAGCCGTGCTGCGCCACGCCCCGCTGCGCATGCAACGCCTCACAGTGGAGGCCGGGCCTGCCGCGCAGCACTGTTCTGTGCTGTATTTGCACCGCCTCACAATGGAGGCCAGGGATGCCGCCCTGTGCCACGCCCCGCTGCACTTGCACTGCCTCACAATGCAGGCGAGGCCATTGTGCTGCGTGGCGCCCCGCTGCACTTGCACTGCCTCACAATGCAGGCTGGAGCTGCTGCGCTGCCCCAAGCCCCGCTGTAATTGCACCGCCACACAATGGAGGCCGGGGCTGCCGCGCTGTGCTGCGCCCTTCTGCACGTGCACCGCCTGACAATGGAGTCTGTGTGCAAAGCGCTGCGCTGTGCCACGCTGCACTTGCACCGCCTAATAATGAAGGCCGGGCGTGCCGCGCTGCGCCGCGCCCTTCTCTACTTTCAGCACCTGACAATGGAGTCCGGGGCCGCCGCGCTGCGCCTCGCCCGCTGCACTTCAACCACCTCACAATAGAGGCCAAGGCTGCCGCGCTGCACCGCACCGCACTGCGCCACGCTGTACTGGCACCGCCTCACAATGGAGGCCGGGGCCGCTATGCTGCGCTGCGCCCCCCTGCACTTCCAGCGCCTCACAATACAGGCCGGGGCTGCCACGCTGTGCCGCACCCCTTAGAATAAGTATTGCCTCACAATCGAAGCGGAGCCAGCTGCCATGTGCTACGCCCAGCTGTACTTGCAACGCCTCACAATGGAGGCCCAGCCAGCCGTGCTGCGCCACGCCCCGCTGCGCATGCAACGCCTCACAGTGGAGGCCGGGCCTGCCGCGCAGCACTGTTCTGTGCTGTATTTGCACCGCCTCACAATGGAGGCCAGGGATGCTGCCCTGTGCCATGCCCCGCTGCACTTGCACTGCCTCACAATGCAGGCTGGAGCTGCTGCGCTGCCCCAAGCCCCGCTGTAATTGCACCGCCACACAATGGAGGCCGGGGCTGCCGCGCTGTGCTGCGCCCTTCTGCACGTGCACCGCCTGACAATGGAGTCTGTGTGCAAAGCGCTGCGCTGTGCCACGCTGCACTTGCACCGCCTAATAATGAAGGCCGGGCGTGCCGCGCTGTGCCGCGCCCTTCTCTACTTTCAGCGCCTGACAATGGAGTCCGGGGCCGCCGCGCTGCGCCTCGCCCGCTGCACTTCAACCACCTCACAATAGAGGCCAAGGCTGCCGCGCTGCACCGCACCGCACTGCGCCACGCTGTACTGGCACCGCCTCACAATGGAGGCCGGGGCCGCTATGCTGCGCTGCGCCCCCCTGCACTTCCAGCGCCTCACAATACAGGCCGGGGCTGCCACGCTGTGCCGCACCCCTTAGAATAAGTATTGCCTCACAATCGAAGCGGAGCCAGCTGCCATGTGCTACGCCCAGCTGTACTTGCAACGCCTCACAATGGAGGCCCAGCCAGCCGTGCTGCGCCACGCCCCGCTGCGCATGCAACGCCTCACAGTGGAGGCCGGGCCTGCCGCGCAGCACTGTTCTGTGCTGTATTTGCACCGCCTCACAATGGAGGCCAGGGATGCCGCCCTGTGCCACGCCCCGCTGCACTTGCACTGCCTCACAATGCAGGCCAGGGCATTGTGCTGCGTGGCGCCCCGCTGCACTTGCACTGCCTCACAATGCAGGCTGGAGCTGCTGCGCTGCCCCAAGCCCCGCTGTAATTGCACCGCCACACAATGGAGGCCGGGGCTGCCGCGCTGTGCTGCGCCCTTCTGCACGTGCACCGCCTGACAATGGAGTCTGTGTGCAAAGCGCTGCGCTGTGCCACGCTGCACTTGCACCGCCTAATAATGAAGGCCGGGCGTGCCGCGCTGTGCCGCGCCCTTCTCTACTTTCAGCGCCTGACAATGGAGTCCGGGGCCGCCGCGCTGCGCCTCGCCCGCTGCACTTCAACCACCTCACAATAGAGGCCAAGGCTGCCGCGCTGCACCGCACCGCACTGCGCCACGCTGTACTGGCACCGCCTCACAATGGAGGCCGGGGCCGCTATGCTGCGCTGCGCCCCCCTGCACTTCCAGCGCCTCACAATACAGGCCGGGGCTGCCACGCTGTGCCGCACCCCTTAGAATAAGTATTGCCTCACAATCGAAGCGGAGCCAGCTGCCATGTGCTACGCCCAGCTGTACTTGCAACGCCTCACAATGGAGGCCCAGCCAGCCGTGCTGCGCCACGCCCCGCTGCGCATGCAACGCCTCACAGTGGAGGCCGGGCCTGCCGCGCAGCACTGTTCTGTGCTGTATTTGCACCGCCTCACAATGGAGGCCAGGGATGCTGCCCTGTGCCATGCCCCGCTGCACTTGCACTGCCTCACAATGCAGGCTGGAGCTGCTGCGCTGCCCCAAGCCCCGCTGTAATTGCACCGCCACACAATGGAGGCCGGGGCTGCCGCGCTGTGCTGCGCCCTTCTGCACGTGCACCGCCTGACAATGGAGTCTGTGTGCAAAGCGCTGCGCTGTGCCACGCTGCACTTGCACCGCCTAATAATGAAGGCCGGGCGTGCCGCGCTGTGCCGCGCCCTTCTCTACTTTCAGCGCCTGACAATGGAGTCCGGGGCCGCCGCGCTGCGCCTCGCCCGCTGCACTTCAACCACCTCACAATAGAGGCCAAGGCTGCCGCGCTGCACCGCACCGCACTGCGCCACGCTGTACTGGCACCGCCTCACAATGGAGGCCGGGGCCGCTATGCTGCGCTGCGCCCCCCTGCACTTCCAGCGCCTCACAATACAGGCCGGGGCTGCCACGCTGTGCCGCACCCCTTAGAATAAGTATTGCCTCACAATCGAAGCGGAGCCAGCTGCCATGTGCTACGCCCAGCTGTACTTGCAACGCCTCACAATGGAGGCCCAGCCAGCCGTGCTGCGCCACGCCCCGCTGCGCATGCAACGCCTCACAGTGGAGGCCGGGCCTGCCGCGCAGCACTGTTCTGTGCTGTATTTGCACCGCCTCACAATGGAGGCCAGGGATGCCGCCCTGTGCCACGCCCCGCTGCACTTGCACTGCCTCACAATGCAGGCGAAGGCCATTGTGCTGCGTGGCGCCCCGCTGCACTTGCACTGCCTCACAATGCAGGCTGGAGCTGCTGCGCTGCCCCAAGCCCCGCTGTAATTGCACCGCCACACAATGGAGGCCGGGGCTGCCGCGCTGTGCTGCGCCCTTCTGCACGTGCACCGCCTGACAATGGAGTCTGTGTGCAAAGCGCTGCGCTGTGCCACGCTGCACTTGCACCGCCTAATAATGAAGGCCGGGCGTGCCGCGCTGTGCCGCGCCCTTCTCTACTTTCAGCGCCTGACAATGGAGTCCGGGGCCGCCGCGCTGCGCCTCGCCCGCTGCACTTCAACCACCTCACAATAGAGGCCAAGGCTGCCGCGCTGCACCGCACCGCACTGCGCCACGCTGTACTGGCACCGCCTCACAATGGAGGCCGGGGCCGCTATGCTGCGCTGCGCCCCCCTGCACTTCCAGCGCCTCACAATACAGGCCGGGGCTGCCACGCTGTGCCGCACCCCTTAGAATAAGTATTGCCTCACAATCGAAGCGGAGCCAGCTGCCATGTGCTACGCCCAGCTGTACTTGCAACGCCTCACAATGGAGGCCCAGCCAGCCGTGCTGCGCCACGCCCCGCTGCGCATGCAACGCCTCACAGTGGAGGCCGGGCCTGCCGCGCAGCACTGTTCTGTGCTGTATTTGCACCGCCTCACAATGGAGGCCAGGGATGCTGCCCTGTGCCATGCCCCGCTGCACTTGCACTGCCTCACAATGCAGGCTGGAGCTGCTGCGCTGCCCCAAGCCCCGCTGTAATTGCACCGCCACACAATGGAGGCCGGGGCTGCCGCGCTGTGCTGCGCCCTTCTGCACGTGCACCGCCTGACAATGGAGTCTGTGTGCAAAGCGCTGCGCTGTGCCACGCTGCACTTGCACCGCCTAATAATGAAGGCCGGGCGTGCCGCGCTGTGCCGCGCCCTTCTCTACTTTCAGCGCCTGACAATGGAGTCCGGGGCCGCCGCGCTGCGCCTCGCCCGCTGCACTTCAACCACCTCACAATAGAGGCCAAGGCTGCCGCGCTGCACCGCACCGCACTGCGCCACGCTGTACTGGCACCGCCTCACAATGGAGGCCGGGGCCGCTATGCTGCGCTGCGCCCCCCTGCACTTCCAGCGCCTCACAATACAGGCCGGGGCTGCCACGCTGTGCCGCACCCCTTAGAATAAGTATTGCCTCACAATCGAAGCGGAGCCAGCTGCCATGTGCTACGCCCAGCTGTACTTGCAACGCCTCACAATGGAGGCCCAGCCAGCCGTGCTGCGCCACGCCCCGCTGCGCATGCAACGCCTCACAGTGGAGGCCGGGCCTGCCGCGCAGCACTGTTCTGTGCTGTATTTGCACCGCCTCACAATGGAGGCCAGGGATGCCGCCCTGTGCCACGCCCCGCTGCACTTGCACTGCCTCACAATGCAGGCCAGGGCATTGTGCTGCGTGGCGCCCCGCTGCACTTGCACTGCCTCACAATGCAGGCTGGAGCTGCTGCGCTGCCCCAAGCCCCGCTGTAATTGCACCGCCACACAATGGAGGCCGGGGCTGCCGCGCTGTGCTGCGCCCTTCTGCACGTGCACCGCCTGACAATGGAGTCTGTGTGCAAAGCGCTGCGCTGTGCCACGCTGCACTTGCACCGCCTAATAATGAAGGCCGGGCGTGCCGCGCTGCGCCGCGCCCTTCTCTACTTTCAGCGCCTGACAATGGAGTCCGGGGCCGCCGCGCTGCGCCTCGCCCGCTGCACTTCAACCACCTCACAATAGAGGCCAAGGCTGCCGCGCTGCACCGCACCGCACTGCGCCACGCTGTACTGGCACCGCCTCACAATGGAGGCCGGGGCCGCTATGCTGCGCTGCGCCCCCCTGCACTTCCAGCGCCTCACAATACAGGCCGGGGCTGCCACGCTGTGCCGCACCCCTTAGAATAAGTATTGCCTCACAATCGAAGCGGAGCCAGCTGCCATGTGCTACGCCCAGCTGTACTTGCAACGCCTCACAATGGAGGCCCAGCCAGCCGTGCTGCGCCACGCCCCGCTGCGCATGCAACGCCTCACAGTGGAGGCCGGGCCTGCCGCGCAGCACTGTTCTGTGCTGTATTTGCACCGCCTCACAATGGAGGCCAGGGATGCTGCCCTGTGCCATGCCCCGCTGCACTTGCACTGCCTCACAATGCAGGCTGGAGCTGCTGCGCTGCCCCAAGCCCCGCTGTAATTGCACCGCCACACAATGGAGGCCGGGGCTGCCGCGCTGTGCTGCGCCCTTCTGCACGTGCACCGCCTGACAATGGAGTCTGTGTGCAAAGCGCTGCGCTGTGCCACGCTGCACTTGCACCGCCTAATAATGAAGGCCGGGCGTGCCGCGCTGTGCCGCGCCCTTCTCTACTTTCAGCGCCTGACAATGGAGTCCGGGGCCGCCGCGCTGCGCCTCGCCCGCTGCACTTCAACCACCTCACAATAGAGGCCAAGGCTGCCGCGCTGCACCGCACCGCACTGCGCCACGCTGTACTGGCACCGCCTCACAATGGAGGCCGGGGCCGCTATGCTGCGCTGCGCCCCCCTGCACTTCCAGCGCCTCACAATACAGGCCGGGGCTGCCACGCTGTGCCGCACCCCTTAGAATAAGTATTGCCTCACAATCGAAGCGGAGCCAGCTGCCATGTGCTACGCCCAGCTGTACTTGCAACGCCTCACAATGGAGGCCCAGCCAGCCGTGCTGCGCCACGCCCCGCTGCGCATGCAACGCCTCACAGTGGAGGCCGGGCCTGCCGCGCAGCACTGTTCTGTGCTGTATTTGCACCGCCTCACAATGGAGGCCAGGGATGCTGCCCTGTGCCATGCCCCGCTGCACTTGCACTGCCTCACAATGCAGGCTGGAGCTGCTGCGCTGCCCCAAGCCCCGCTGTAATTGCACCGCCACACAATGGAGGCCGGGGCTGCCGCGCTGTGCTGCGCCCTTCTGCACGTGCACCGCCTGACAATGGAGTCTGTGTGCAAAGCGCTGCGCTGTGCCACGCTGCACTTGCACCGCCTAATAATGAAGGCCGGGCGTGCCGCGCTGTGCCGCGCCCTTCTCTACTTTCAGCGCCTGACAATGGAGTCCGGGGCCGCCGCGCTGCGCCTCGCCCGCTGCACTTCAACCACCTCACAATAGAGGCCAAGGCTGCCGCGCTGCACCGCACCGCACTGCGCCACGCTGTACTGGCACCGCCTCACAATGGAGGCCGGGGCCGCTATGCTGCGCTGCGCCCCCCTGCACTTCCAGCGCCTCACAATACAGGCCGGGGCTGCCACGCTGTGCCGCACCCCTTAGAATAAGTATTGCCTCACAATCGAAGCGGAGCCAGCTGCCATGTGCTACGCCCAGCTGTACTTGCAACGCCTCACAATGGAGGCCCAGCCAGCCGTGCTGCGCCACGCCCCGCTGCGCATGCAACGCCTCACAGTGGAGGCCGGGCCTGCCGCGCAGCACTGTTCTGTGCTGTATTTGCACCGCCTCACAATGGAGGCCAGGGATGCCGCCCTGTGCCACGCCCCGCTGCACTTGCACTGCCTCACAATGCAGGCGAGGGGCATTGTGCTGCGTGGCGCCCCGCTGCACTTGCACTGCCTCACAATGCAGGCTGGAGCTGCTGCGCTGCCCCAAGCCCCGCTGTAATTGCACCGCCACACAATGGAGGCCGGGGCTGCCGCGCTGTGCTGCGCCCTTCTGCACGTGCACCGCCTGACAATGGAGTCTGTGTGCAAAGCGCTGCGCTGTGCCACGCTGCACTTGCACCGCCTAATAATGAAGGCCGGGCGTGCCGCGCTGTGCCGCGCCCTTCTCTACTTTCAGCGCCTGACAATGGAGTCCGGGGCCGCCGCGCTGCGCCTCGCCCGCTGCACTTCAACCACCTCACAATAGAGGCCAAGGCTGCCGCGCTGCACCGCACCGCACTGCGCCACGCTGTACTGGCACCGCCTCACAATGGAGGCCGGGGCCGCTATGCTGCGCTGCGCCCCCCTGCACTTCCAGCGCCTCACAATACAGGCCGGGGCTGCCACGCTGTGCCGCACCCCTTAGAATAAGTATTGCCTCACAATCGAAGCGGAGCCAGCTGCCATGTGCTACGCCCAGCTGTACTTGCAACGCCTCACAATGGAGGCCCAGCCAGCCGTGCTGCGCCACGCCCCGCTGCGCATGCAACGCCTCACAGTGGAGGCCGGGCCTGCCGCGCAGCACTGTTCTGTGCTGTATTTGCACCGCCTCACAATGGAGGCCAGGGATGCTGCCCTGTGCCATGCCCCGCTGCACTTGCACTGCCTCACAATGCAGGCTGGAGCTGCTGCGCTGCCCCAAGCCCCGCTGTAATGCTGCACCGCCACACAATGGAGGCCGGGGCTGCCGCGCTGTGCTGCGCCCTTCTGCACGTGCACCGCCTGACAATGGAGTCTGTGTGCAAAGCGCTGCGCTGTGCCACGCTGCACTTGCACCGCCTAATAATGAAGGCCGGGCGTGCCGCGCTGTGCCGCGCCCTTCTCTACTTTCAGCGCCTGACAATGGAGTCCGGGGCCGCCGCGCTGCGCCTCGCCCGCTGCACTTCAACCACCTCACAATAGAGGCCAAGGCTGCCGCGCTGCACCGCACCGCACTGCGCCACGCTGTACTGGCACCGCCTCACAATGGAGGCCGGGGCCGCTATGCTGCGCTGCGCCCCCCTGCACTTCCAGCGCCTCACAATACAGGCCGGGGCTGCCACGCTGTGCCGCACCCCTTAGAATAAGTATTGCCTCACAATCGAAGCGGAGCCAGCTGCCATGTGCTACGCCCAGCTGTACTTGCAACGCCTCACAATGGAGGCCCAGCCAGCCGTGCTGCGCCACGCCCCGCTGCGCATGCAACGCCTCACAGTGGAGGCCGGGCCTGCCGCGCAGCACTGTTCTGTGCTGTATTTGCACCGCCTCACAATGGAGGCCAGGGATGCTGCCCTGTGCCATGCCCCGCTGCACTTGCACTGCCTCACAATGCAGGCTGGAGCTGCTGCGCTGCCCCAAGCCCCGCTGTAATTGCACCGCCACACAATGGAGGCCGGGGCTGCCGCGCTGTGCTGCGCCCTTCTGCACGTGCACCGCCTGACAATGGAGTCTGTGTGCAAAGCGCTGCGCTGTGCCACGCTGCACTTGCACCGCCTAATAATGAAGGCCGGGCGTGCCGCGCTGTGCCGCGCCCTTCTCTACTTTCAGCGCCTGACAATGGAGTCCGGGGCCGCCGCGCTGCGCCTCGCCCGCTGCACTTCAACCACCTCACAATAGAGGCCAAGGCTGCCGCGCTGCACCGCACCGCACTGCGCCACGCTGTACTGGCACCGCCTCACAATGGAGGCCGGGGCCGCTATGCTGCGCTGCGCCCCCCTGCACTTCCAGCGCCTCACAATACAGGCCGGGGCTGCCACGCTGTGCCGCACCCCTTAGAATAAGTATTGCCTCACAATCGAAGCGGAGCCAGCTGCCATGTGCTACGCCCAGCTGTACTTGCAACGCCTCACAATGGAGGCCCAGCCAGCCGTGCTGCGCCACGCCCCGCTGCGCATGCAACGCCTCACAGTGGAGGCCGGGCCTGCCGCGCAGCACTGTTCTGTGCTGTATTTGCACCGCCTCACAATGGAGGCCAGGGATGCTGCCCTGTGCCATGCCCCGCTGCACTTGCACTGCCTCACAATGCAGGCCAGGGCATTGTGCTGCGTGGCGCCCCGCTGCACTTGCACTGCCTCACAATGCAGGCTGGAGCTGCTGCGCTGCCCCAAGCCCCGCTGTAATTGCACCGCCACACAATGGAGGCCGGGGCTGCCGCGCTGTGCTGCGCCCTTCTGCACGTGCACCGCCTGACAATGGAGTCTGTGTGCAAAGCGCTGCGCTGTGCCACGCTGCACTTGCACCGCCTAATAATGAAGGCCGGGCGTGCCGCGCTGTGCCGCGCCCTTCTCTACTTTCAGCGCCTGACAATGGAGTCCGGGGCCGCCGCGCTGCGCCTCGCCCGCTGCACTTCAACCACCTCACAATAGAGGCCAAGGCTGCCGCGCTGCACCGCACCGCACTGCGCCACGCTGTACTGGCACCGCCTCACAATGGAGGCCGGGGCCGCTATGCTGCGCTGCGCCCCCCTGCACTTCCAGCGCCTCACAATACAGGCCGGGGCTGCCACGCTGTGCCGCACCCCTTAGAATAAGTATTGCCTCACAATCGAAGCGGAGCCAGCTGCCATGTGCTACGCCCAGCTGTACTTGCAACGCCTCACAATGGAGGCCCAGCCAGCCGTGCTGCGCCACGCCCCGCTGCGCATGCAACGCCTCACAGTGGAGGCCGGGCCTGCCGCGCAGCACTGTTCTGTGCTGTATTTGCACCGCCTCACAATGGAGGCCAGGGATGCTGCCCTGTGCCATGCCCCGCTGCACTTGCACTGCCTCACAATGCAGGCTGGAGCTGCTGCGCTGCCCCAAGCCCTGCGCTGTAATTGCACCGCCACACAATGGAGGCCGGGGCTGCCGCGCTGTGCTGCGCCCTTCTGCACGTGCACCGCCTGACAATGGAGTCTGTGTGCAAAGCGCTGCGCTGTGCCACGCTGCACTTGCACCGCCTCATAATGAAGGCCGGGCGTGCCGCGCTGTGCCGCGCCCTTCTCTACTTTCAGCGCCTGACAATGGAGTCCGGGGCCGCCACGCTGCGCCTCGCCCGCTGCACTTCAACCACCTCACAATAGAGGCCAAGGCTGCCGCGCTGCACCGCACCGCATTGCGCCACGCTGTACTGGCACCGCCTCACAATGGAGGCCGGGGACGCTATGCTGCGCTGCGCCCCCCTGCACTTCCAGCGCCTCACAATACAGGCCGGGGCTGCCACGCTGTGCCGCACCCCTTAGAATAAGTATTGCCTCACAATCGAAGCGGAGCCAGCTGCCATGTGCTACGCCCAGCTGTACTTGCAACGCCTCACAATGGAGGCCCAGCCAGCCGTGCTGCGCCACGCCCCGCTGCGCATGCAACGCCTCACAGTGGAGGCCGGGCCTGCCGCGCAGCACTGTTCTGTGCTGTATTTGCACCGCCTCACAATGGAGGCCAGGGATGCTGCCCTGTGCCATGCCCCGCTGCACTTGCACTGCCTCACAATGCAGGCCAGGGGCATTGTGCTGCGTGGCGCCCCGCTACACTTGCACTGCCTCACAATGCAGGCTGGAGCTGCTGCGCTGCCCCAAGCCCCGCTGTAATTGCACCGCCACACAATGGAGGCCGGGGCTGCCGCGCTGTGCTGCGCCCTTCTGCACGTGCACCGCCTGACAATGGAGTCTGTGTGCAAAGCGCTGCGCTGTGCCACGCTGCACTTGCACCGCCTAATAATGAAGGCCGGGCGTGCCGCGCTGTGCCGCGCCCTTCTCTACTTTCAGCGCCTGACAATGGAGTCCGGGGCCGCCGCGCTGCGCCTCGCCCGCTGCACTTCAACCACCTCACAATAGAGGCCAAGGCTGCCGCGCTGCACCGCACCGCACTGCGCCACGCTGTACTGGCACCGCCTCACAATGGAGGCCGGGGCCGCTATGCTGCGCTGCGCCCCCCTGCACTTCCAGCGCCTCACAATACAGGCCGGGGCTGCCACGCTGTGCCGCACCCCTTAGAATAAGTATTGCCTCACAATCGAAGCGGAGCCAGCTGCCATGTGCTACGCCCAGCTGTACTTGCAACGCCTCACAATGGAGGCCCAGCCAGCCGTGCTGCGCCACGCCCCGCTGCGCATGCAACGCCTCACAGTGGAGGCCGGGCCTGCCGCGCAGCACTGTTCTGTGCTGTATTTGCACCGCCTCACAATGGAGGCCAGGGATGCCGCCCTGTGCCACGCCCCGCTGCACTTGCACTGCCTCACAATGCAGGCCAGGGCATTGTGCTGCGTGGCGCCCCGCTGCACTTGCACTGCCTCACAATGCAGGCTGGAGCTGCTGCGCTGCCCCAAGCCCCGCTGTAATTGCACCGCCACACAATGGAGGCCGGGGCTGCCGCGCTGTGCTGCGCCCTTCTGCACGTGCACCGCCTGACAATGGAGTCTGTGTGCAAAGCGCTGCGCTGTGCCACGCTGCACTTGCACCGCCTAATAATGAAGGCCGGGCGTGCCGCGCTGTGCCGCGCCCTTCTCTACTTTCAGCGCCTGACAATGGAGTCCGGGGCCGCCGCGCTGCGCCTCGCCCGCTGCACTTCAACCACCTCACAATAGAGGCCAAGGCTGCCGCGCTGCACCGCACCGCACTGCGCCACGCTGTACTGGCACCGCCTCACAATGGAGGCCGGGGCCGCTATGCTGCGCTGCGCCCCCCTGCACTTCCAGCGCCTCACAATACAGGCCGGGGCTGCCACGCTGTGCCGCACCCCTTAGAATAAGTATTGCCTCACAATCGAAGCGGAGCCAGCTGCCATGTGCTACGCCCAGCTGTACTTGCAACGCCTCACAATGGAGGCCCAGCCAGCCGTGCTGCGCCACGCCCCGCTGCGCATGCAACGCCTCACAGTGGAGGCCGGGCCTGCCGCGCAGCACTGTTCTGTGCTGTATTTGCACCGCCTCACAATGGAGGCCAGGGATGCTGCCCTGTGCCATGCCCCGCTGCACTTGCACTGCCTCACAATGCAGGCTGGAGCTGCTGCGCTGCCCCAAGCCCCGCTGTAATTGCACCGCCACACAATGGAGGCCGGGGCTGCCGCGCTGTGCTGCGCCCTTCTGCACGTGCACCGCCTGACAATGGAGTCTGTGTGCAAAGCGCTGCGCTGTGCCACGCTGCACTTGCACCGCCTAATAATGAAGGCCGGGCGTGCCGCGCTGTGCCGCGCCCTTCTCTACTTTCAGCGCCTGACAATGGAGTCCGGGGCCGCCGCGCTGCGCCTCGCCCGCTGCACTTCAACCACCTCACAATAGAGGCCAAGGCTGCCGCGCTGCACCGCACCGCACTGCGCCACGCTGTACTGGCACCGCCTCACAATGGAGGCCGGGGCCGCTATGCTGCGCTGCGCCCCCCTGCACTTCCAGCGCCTCACAATACAGGCCGGGGCTGCCACGCTGTGCCGCACCCCTTAGAATAAGTATTGCCTCACAATCGAAGCGGAGCCAGCTGCCATGTGCTACGCCCAGCTGTACTTGCAACGCCTCACAATGGAGGCCCAGCCAGCCGTGCTGCGCCACGCCCCGCTGCGCATGCAACGCCTCACAGTGGAGGCCGGGCCTGCCGCGCAGCACTGTTCTGTGCTGTATTTGCACCGCCTCACAATGGAGGCCAGGGATGCCGCCCTGTGCCACGCCCCGCTGCACTTGCACTGCCTCACAATGCAGGCCAGGGGCATTGTGCTGCGTGGCGCCCCGCTGCACTTGCACTGCCTCACAATGCAGGCTGGAGCTGCTGCGCTGCCCCAAGCCCCGCTGTAATTGCACCGCCACACAATGGAGGCCGGGGCTGCCGCGCTGTGCTGCGCCCTTCTGCACGTGCACCGCCTGACAATGGAGTCTGTGTGCAAAGCGCTGCGCTGTGCCACGCTGCACTTGCACCGCCTAATAATGAAGGCCGGGCGTGCCGCGCTGTGCCGCGCCCTTCTCTACTTTCAGCGCCTGACAATGGAGTCCGGGGTTGCCGCGCTGCGCCTCGCCCGCTGCACTTCAACCACCTCACAATAGAGGCCAAGGCTGCCGCGCTGCACCGCACCGCACTGCGCCACGCTGTACTGGCACCGCCTCACAATGGAGGCCGGGGCCGCTATGCTGCGCTGCGCCCCCCTGCACTTCCAGCGCCTCACAATACAGGCCGGGGCTGCCACGCTGTGCCGCACCCCTTAGAATAAGTATTGCCTCACAATCGAAGCGGAGCCAGCTGCCATGTGCTACGCCCAGCTGTACTTGCAACGCCTCACAATGGAGGCCCAGCCAGCCGTGCTGCGCCACGCCCCGCTGCGCATGCAACGCCTCACAGTGGAGGCCGGGCCTGCCGCGCAGCACTGTTCTGTGCTGTATTTGCACCGCCTCACAATGGAGGCCAGGGATGCTGCCCTGTGCCATGCCCCGCTGCACTTTCACTGCCTCACAATGCAGGCTGGAGCTTCTGCGCTGCCCCAAGCCCCGCTGTAATTGCACCGCCACACAATGGAGGCCGGGGCTGCCGCGCTGTGCTGCGCCCTTCTGCACGTGCACCGCCTGACAATGGAGTCTGTGTGCAAAGCGCTGCGCTGTGCCACGCTGCACTTGCACCGCCTAATAATGAAGGCCGGGCGTGCCGCGCTGTGCCGCGCCCTTCTCTACTTTCAGCGCCTGACAATGGAGTCCGGGGCCGCCGCGCTGCGCCTCGCCCGCTGCACTTCAACCACCTCACAATAGAGGCCAAGGCTGCCGCGCTGCACCGCACCGCACTGCGCCACGCTGTACTGGCACCGCCTCACAATGGAGGCCGGGGCCGCTATGCTGCGCTGCGCCCCCCTGCACTTCCAGCGCCTCACAATACAGGCCGGGGCTGCCACGCTGTGCCGCACCCCTTAGAATAAGTATTGCCTCACAATCGAAGCGGAGCCAGCTGCCATGTGCTACGCCCAGCTGTACTTGCAACGCCTCACAATGGAGGCCCAGCCAGCCGTGCTGCGCCACGCCCCGCTGCGCATGCAACGCCTCACAGTGGAGGCCGGGCCTGCCGCGCAGCACTGTTCTGTGCTGTATTTGCACCGCCTCACAATGGAGGCCAGGGATGCTGCCCTGTGCCACCCCGCTGCACTTGCACTGCCTCACAATGCAGGCCAGGGCATTGTGCTGCGTGGCGCCCCGCTGCACTTGCACTGCCTCACAATGCAGGCTGGAGCTGCTGCGCTGCCCCAAGCCCCGCTGTAATTGCACCGCCACACAATGGAGGCCGGGGCTGCCGCGCTGTGCTGCGCCCTTCTGCACGTGCACCGCCTGACAATGGAGTCTGTGTGCAAAGCGCTGCGCTGTGCCACGCTGCACTTGCACCGCCTAATAATGAAGGCCGGGCGTGCCGCGCTGTGCCGCGCCCTTCTCTACTTTCAGCGCCTGACAATGGAGTCCGGGGCCGCCGCGCTGCGCCTCGCCCGCTGCACTTCAACCACCTCACAATAGAGGCCAAGGCTGCCGCGCTGCACCGCACCGCACTGCGCCACGCTGTACTGGCACCGCCTCACAATGGAGGCCGGGGCCGCTATGCTGCGCTGCGCCCCCCTGCACTTCCAGCGCCTCACAATACAGGCCGGGGCTGCCATGCTGTGCCGCACCCCTTAGAATAAGTATTGCCTCACAATCGAAGCGGAGCCAGCTGCCATGTGCTACGCCCAGCTGTACTTGCAACGCCTCACAATGGAGGCCCAGCCAGCCGTGCTGCGCCACGCCCCGCTGCGCATGCAACGCCTCACAGTGGAGGCCGGGCCTGCCGCGCAGCACTGTTCTGTGCTGTATTTGCACCGCCTCACAATGGAGGCCAGGGATGCTGCCCTGTGCCATGCCCCGCTGCACTTGCACTGCCTCACAATGCAGGCCAGGGGCATTGTGCTGCGTGGCGCCCCGCTGCACTTGCACTGCCTCACAATGCAGGCTGGAGCTGCTGCGCTGCCCCAAGCCCCGCTGTAATTGCACCGCCACACAATGGAGGCCGGGGCTGCCGCGCTGTGCTGCGCCCTTCTGCACGTGCACCGCCTGACAATGGAGTCTGTGTGCAAAGCGCTGCGCTGTGCCACGCTGCACTTGCACCGCCTAATAATGAAGGCCGGGCGTGCCGCGCTGTGCCGCGCCCTTCTCTACTTTCAGCGCCTGACAATGGAGTCCGGGGCCGCCGCGCTGCGCCTCGCCCGCTGCACTTCAACCACCTCACAATAGAGGCCAAGGCTGCCGCGCTGCACCGCCCCGCACTGCGCCACGCTGTACTGGCACCGCCTCACAATGGAGGCCGGGGCCGCTATGCTGCGCTGCGCCCCCCTGCACTTCCAGCGCCTCACAATACAGGCCGGGGCTGCCATGCTGTGCCGCACCCCTTAGAATAAGTATTGCCTCACAATCGAAGCGGAGCCAGCTGCCATGTGCTACGCCCAGCTGTACTTGCAACGCCTCACAATGGAGGCCCAGCCAGCCGTGCTGCGCCACGCCCCGCTGCGCATGCAACGCCTCACAGTGGAGGCCGGGCCTGCCGCGCAGCACTGTTCTGTGCTGTATTTGCACCGCCTCACAATGGAGGCCAGGGATGCCGCCCTGTGCCACGCCCCGCTGCACTTGCACTGCCTCACAATGCAGGCCAGGGCATTGTGCTGCGTGGCGCCCCGCTGCACTTGCACTGCCTCACAATGCAGGCTGGAGCTGCTGCGCTGCCCCAAGCCCCGCTGTAATTGCACCGCCACACAATGGAGGCCGGGGCTGCCGCGCTGTGCTGCGCCCTTCTGCACGTGCACCGCCTGACAATGGAGTCTGTGTGCAAAGCGCTGCGCTGTGCCACGCTGCACTTGCACCGCCTAATAATGAAGGCCGGGCGTGCCGCGCTGTGCCGCGCCCTTCTCTACTTTCAGCGCCTGACAATGGAGTCCGGGGCCGCCGCGCTGCGCCTCGCCCGCTGCACTTCAACCACCTCACAATAGAGGCCAAGGCTGCCGCGCTGCACCGCACCGCACTGCGCCACGCTGTACTGGCACCGCCTCACAATGGAGGCCGGGGCCGCTATGCTGCGCTGCGCCCCCCTGCACTTCCAGCGCCTCACAATACAGGCCGGGGCTGCCACGCTGTGCCGCACCCCTTAGAATAAGTATTGCCTCACAATCGAAGCGGAGCCAGCTGCCATGTGCTACGCCCAGCTGTACTTGCAACGCCTCACAATGGAGGCCCAGCCAGCCGTGCTGCGCCACGCCCCGCTGCGCATGCAACGCCTCACAGTGGAGGCCGGGCCTGCCGCGCAGCACTGTTCTGTGCTGTATTTGCACCGCCTCACAATGGAGGCCAGGGATGCTGCCCTGTGCCATGCCCCGCTGCACTTGCACTGCCTCACAATGCAGGCTGGAGCTGCTGCGCTGCCCCAAGCCCCGCTGTAATTGCACCGCCACACAATGGAGGCCGGGGCTGCCGCGCTGTGCTGCGCCCTTCTGCACGTGCACCGCCTGACAATGGAGTCTGTGTGCAAAGCGCTGCGCTGTGCCACGCTGCACTTGCACCGCCTAATAATGAAGGCCGGGCGTGCCGCGCTGTGCCGCGCCCTTCTCTACTTTCAGCGCCTGACAATGGAGTCCGGGGCCGCCGCGCTGCGCCTCGCCCGCTGCACTTCAACCACCTCACAATAGAGGCCAAGGCTGCCGCGCTGCACCGCACCGCACTGCGCCACGCTGTACTGGCACCGCCTCACAATGGAGGCCGGGGCCGCTATGCTGCGCTGCGCCCCCCTGCACTTCCAGCGCCTCACAATACAGGCCGGGGCTGCCACGCTGTGCCGCACCCCTTAGAATAAGTATTGCCTCACAATCGAAGCGGAGCCAGCTGCCATGTGCTACGCCCAGCTGTACTTGCAACGCCTCACAATGGAGGCCCAGCCAGCCGTGCTGCGCCACGCCCCGCTGCGCATGCAACGCCTCACAGTGGAGGCCGGGCCTGCCGCGCAGCACTGTTCTGTGCTGTATTTGCACCGCCTCACAATGGAGGCCAGGGATGCTGCCCTGTGCCACGCCCCGCTGCACTTGCACAGCCTCACAATGCAGGCAGGGGCATTGTGCTGCGTGGCGCCCCGCTGCACTTGCACTGCCTCACAATGCAGGCTGGAGCTGCTGCGCTGCCCCAAGCCCCGCTGTAATTGCACCGCCACACAATGGAGGCCGGGGCTGCCGCGCTGTGCTGCGCCCTTCTGCACGTGCACCGCCTGACAATGGAGTCTGTGTGCAAAGCGCTGCGCTGTGCCACGCTGCACTTGCACCGCCTAATAATGAAGGCCGGGCGTGCCGCGCTGTGCCGCGCCCTTCTCTACTTTCAGCGCCTGACAATGGAGTCCGGGGCCGCCGCGCTGCGCCTCGCCCGCTGCACTTCAACCACCTCACAATAGAGGCCAAGGCTGCCGCGCTGCACCGCACCGCACTGCGCCACGCTGTACTGGCACCGCCTCACAATGGAGGCCGGGGCCGCTATGCTGCGCTGCGCCCCCCTGCACTTCCAGCGCCTCACAATACAGGCCGGGGCTGCCACGCTGTGCCGCACCCCTTAGAATAAGTATTGCCTCACAATCGAAGCGGAGCCAGCTGCCATGTGCTACGCCCAGCTGTACTTGCAACGCCTCACAATGGAGGCCCAGCCAGCCGTGCTGCGCCACGCCCCGCTGCGCATGCAATGCCTCACAGTGGAGGCCGGGCCTGCCGCGCAGCACTGTTCTGTGCTGTATTTGCACCGCCTCACAATGGAGGCCAGGGATGCTGCCCTGTGCCATGCCCCGCTGCACTTGCACTGCCTCACAATGCAGGCTGGAGCTGCTGCGCTGCCCCAAGCCCCGCTGTAATTGCACCGCCACACAATGGAGGCCGGGGCTGCCGCGCTGTGCTGCGCCCTTCTGCACGTGCACCGCCTGACAATGGAGTCTGTGTGCAAAGCGCTGCGCTGTGCCACGCTGCACTTGCACCGCCTAATAATGAAGGCCGGGCGTGCCGCGCTGTGCCGCGCCCTTCTCTACTTTCAGCGCCTGACAATGGAGTCCGGGGCCGCCGCGCTGCGCCTCGCCCGCTGCACTTCAACCACCTCACAATAGAGGCCAAGGCTGCCGCGCTGCACCGCACCGCACTGCGCCACGCTGTACTGGCACCGCCTCACAATGGAGGCCGGGGCCGCTATGCTGCGCTGCGCCCCCCTGCACTTCCAGCGCCTCACAATACAGGCCGGGGCTGCCACGCTGTGCCGCACCCCTTAGAATAAGTATTGCCTCACAATCGAAGCGGAGCCAGCTGCCATGTGCTACGCCCAGCTGTACTTGCAACGCCTCACAATGGAGGCCCAGCCAGCCGTGCTGCGCCACGCCCCGCTGCGCATGCAACGCCTCACAGTGGAGGCCGGGCCTGCCGCGCAGCACTGTTCTGTGCTGTATTTGCACCGCCTCACAATGGAGGCCAGGGATGCCGCCCTGTGCCACGCCCCGCTGCACTTGCACTGCCTCACAATGCAGGCCAGGCCATTGTGCTGCGTGGCGCCCCGCTGCACTTGCACTGCCTCACAATGCAGGCTGGAGCTGCTGCGCTGCCCCAAGCCCCGCTGTAATTGCACCGCCACACAATGGAGGCCGGGGCTGCCGCGCTGTGCTGCGCCCTTCTGCACGTGCACCGCCTGACAATGGAGTCTGTGTGCAAAGCGCTGCGCTGTGCCACGCTGCACTTGCACCGCCTAATAATGAAGGCCGGGCGTGCCGCGCTGTGCCGCGCCCTTCTCTACTTTCAGCGCCTGACAATGGAGTCCGGGGCCGCCGCGCTGCGCCTCGCCCGCTGCACTTCAACCACCTCACAATAGAGGCCAAGGCTGCCGCGCTGCACCGCACCGCACTGCGCCACGCTGTACTGGCACCGCCTCACAATGGAGGCCGGGGCCGCTATGCTGCGCTGCGCCCCCCTGCACTTCCAGCGCCTCACAATACAGGCCGGGGCTGCCACGCTGTGCCGCACCCCTTAGAATAAGTATTGCCTCACAATCGAAGCGGAGCCAGCTGCCATGTGCTACGCCCAGCTGTACTTGCAACGCCTCACAATGGAGGCCCAGCCAGCCGTGCTGCGCCACGCCCCGCTGCGCATGCAACGCCTCACAGTGGAGGCCGGGCCTGCCGCGCAGCACTGTTCTGTGCTGTATTTGCACCGCCTCACAATGGAGGCCAGGGATGCTGCCCTGTGCCATGCCCCGCTGCACTTGCACTGCCTCACAATGCAGGCTGGAGCTGCTGCGCTGCCCCAAGCCCCGCTGTAATTGCACCGCCACACAATGGAGGCCGGGGCTGCCGCGCTGTGCTGCGCCCTTCTGCACGTGCACCGCCTGACAATGGAGTCTGTGTGCAAAGCGCTGCGCTGTGCCACGCTGCACTTGCACCGCCTAATAATGAAGGCCGGGCGTGCCGCGCTGTGCCGCGCCCTTCTCTACTTTCAGCGCCTGACAATGGAGTCCGGGGCCGCCGCGCTGCGCCTCGCCCGCTGCACTTCAACCACCTCACAATAGAGGCCAAGGCTGCCGCGCTGCACCGCACCGCACTGCGCCACGCTGTACTGGCACCGCCTCACAATGGAGGCCGGGGCCGCTATGCTGCGCTGCGCCCCCCTGCACTTCCAGCGCCTCACAATACAGGCCGGGGCTGCCACGCTGTGCCGCACCCCTTAGAATAAGTATTGCCTCACAATCGAAGCGGAGCCAGCTGCCATGTGCTACGCCCAGCTGTACTTGCAACGCCTCACAATGGAGGCCCAGCCAGCCGTGCTGCGCCACGCCCCGCTGCGCATGCAACGCCTCACAGTGGAGGCCGGGCCTGCCGCGCAGCACTGTTCTGTGCTGTATTTGCACCGCCTCACAATGGAGGCCAGGGATGCTGCCCTGTGCCATGCCCCGCTGCACTTGCACTGCCTCACAATGCAGGCCAGGGCATTGTGCTGCGTGGCGCCCCGCTGCACTTGCACTGCCTCACAATGCAGGCTGGAGCTGCTGCGCTGCCCCAAGCCCCGCTGTAATTGCACCGCCACACAATGGAGGCCGGGGCTGCCGCGCTGTGCTGCGCCCTTCTGCACGTGCACCGCCTGACAATGGAGTCTGTGTGCAAAGCGCTGCGCTGTGCCACGCTGCACTTGCACCGCCTAATAATGAAGGCCGGGCGTGCCGCGCTGTGCCGCGCCCTTCTCTACTTTCAGCGCCTGACAATGGAGTCCGGGGCCGCCGCGCTGCGCCTCGCCCGCTGCACTTCAACCACCTCACAATAGAGGCCAAGGCTGCCGCGCTGCACCGCACCGCACTGCGCCACGCTGTACTGGCACCGCCTCACAATGGAGGCCGGGGCCGCTATGCTGCGCTGCGCCCCCCTGCACTTCCAGCGCCTCACAATACAGGCCGGGGCTGCCACGCTGTGCCGCACCCCTTAGAATAAGTATTGCCTCACAATCGAAGCGGAGCCAGCTGCCATGTGCTACGCCCAGCTGTACTTGCAACGCCTCACAATGGAGGCCCAGCCAGCCGTGCTGCGCCACGCCCCGCTGCGCATGCAACGCCTCACAGTGGAGGCCGGGCCTGCCGCGCAGCACTGTTCTGTGCTGTATTTGCACCGCCTCACAATGGAGGCCAGGGATGCTGCCCTGTGCCACGCCCCGCTGCACTTGCACTGCCTCACAATGCAGGCGAGGCATTGTGCTGCGTGGCGCCCCGCTGCACTTGCACTGCCTCACAATGCAGGCTGGAGCTGCTGCGCTGCCCCAAGCCCCGCTGTAATTGCACCGCCACACAATGGAGGCCGGGGCTGCCGCGCTGTGCTGCGCCCTTCTGCACGTGCACCGCCTGACAATGGAGTCTGTGTGCAAAGCGCTGCGCTGTGCCACGCTGCACTTGCACCGCCTAATAATGAAGGCCGGGCGTGCCGCGCTGTGCCGCGCCCTTCTCTACTTTCAGCGCCTGACAATGGAGTCCGGGGCCGCCGCGCTGCGCCTCGCCCGCTGCACTTCAACCACCTCACAATAGAGGCCAAGGCTGCCGCGCTGCACCGCACCGCACTGCGCCACGCTGTACTGGCACCGCCTCACAATGGAGGCCGGGGCCGCTATGCTGCGCTGCGCCCCCCTGCACTTCCAGCGCCTCACAATACAGGCCGGGGCTGCCACGCTGTGCCGCACCCCTTAGAATAAGTATTGCCTCACAATCGAAGCGGAGCCAGCTGCCATGTGCTACGCCCAGCTGTACTTGCAACGCCTCACAATGGAGGCCCAGCCAGCCGTGCTGCGCCACGCCCCGCTGCGCATGCAACGCCTCACAGTGGAGGCCGGGCCTGCCGCGCAGCACTGTTCTGTGCTGTATTTGCACCGCCTCACAATGGAGGCCAGGGATGCCGCCCTGTGCCACGCCCCGCTGCACTTGCACAGCCTCACAATGCAGGCCAGTGTGCTGCGTGGCGCCACGCTGCACTTGCACAGCCTCACAATGCAGGCTGGAGCTGCTGCGCTGCCCCAAGCCCCGCTGTAATTGCACCGCCACACAATGGAGGCCGGGGCTGCCGCGCTGTGCTGCGCCCTTCTGCACGTGCACCGCCTGACAATGGAGTCTGTGTGCAAAGCGCTGCGCTGTGCCACGCTGCACTTGCACCGCCTAATAATGAAGGCCGGGCGTGCCGCGCTGTGCCGCGCCCTTCTCTACTTTCAGCGCCTGACAATGGAGTCCGGGGCCGCCGCGCTGCGCCTCGCCCGCTGCACTTCAACCACCTCACAATAGAGGCCAAGGCTGCCGCGCTGCACCGCACCGCACTGCGCCACGCTGTACTGGCACCGCCTCACAATGGAGGCCGGGGCCGCTATGCTGCGCTGCGCCCCCCTGCACTTCCAGCGCCTCACAATACAGGCCGGGGCTGCCACGCTGTGCCGCACCCCTTAGAATAAGTATTGCCTCACAATCGAAGCGGAGCCAGCTGCCATGTGCTACGCCCAGCTGTACTTGCAACGCCTCACAATGGAGGCCCAGCCAGCCGTGCTGCGCCACGCCCCGCTGCGCATGCAACGCCTCACAGTGGAGGCCGGGCCTGCCGCGCAGCACTGTTCTGTGCTGTATTTGCACCGCCTCACAATGGAGGCCAGGGATGCTGCCCTGTGCCATGCCCCGCTGCACTTGCACTGCCTCACAATGCAGGCTGGAGCTGCTGCGCTGCCCCAAGCCCCGCTGTAATTGCACCGCCACACAATGGAGGCCGGGGCTGCCGCGCTGTGCTGCGCCCTTCTGCACGTGCACCGCCTGACAATGGAGTCTGTGTGCAAAGCGCTGCGCTGTGCCACGCTGCACTTGCACCGCCTAATAATGAAGGCCGGGCGTGCCGCGCTGTGCCGCGCCCTTCTCTACTTTCAGCGCCTGACAATGGAGTCCGGGGCCGCCGCGCTGCGCCTCGCCCGCTGCACTTCAACCACCTCACAATAGAGGCCAAGGCTGCCGCGCTGCACCGCACCGCACTGCGCCACGCTGTACTGGCACCGCCTCACAATGGAGGCCGGGGCCGCTATGCTGCGCTGCGCCCCCCTGCACTTCCAGCGCCTCACAATACAGGCCGGGGCTGCCACGCTGTGCCGCACCCCTTAGAATAAGTATTGCCTCACAATCGAAGCGGAGCCAGCTGCCATGTGCTACGCCCAGCTGTACTTGCAACGCCTCACAATGGAGGCCCAGCCAGCCGTGCTGCGCCACGCCCCGCTGCGCATGCAACGCCTCACAGTGGAGGCCGGGCCTGCCGCGCAGCACTGTTCTGTGCTGTATTTGCACCGCCTCACAATGGAGGCCAGGGATGCCGCCCTGTGCCACGCCCCGCTGCACTTGCACTGCCTCACAATGCAGGCCAGGCATTGTGCTGCGTGGCGCCCCGCTGCACTTGCACTGCCTCACAATGCAGGCTGGAGCTGCTGCGCTGCCCCAAGCCCCGCTGTAATTGCACCGCCACACAATGGAGGCCGGGGCTGCCGCGCTGTGCTGCGCCCTTCTGCACGTGCACCGCCTGACAATGGAGTCTGTGTGCAAAGCGCTGCGCTGTGCCACGCTGCACTTGCACCGCCTAATAATGAAGGCCGGGCGTGCCGCGCTGTGCCGCGCCCTTCTCTACTTTCAGCGCCTGACAATGGAGTCCGGGGCCGCCGCGCTGCGCCTCGCCCGCTGCACTTCAACCACCTCACAATAGAGGCCAAGGCTGCCGCGCTGCACCGCACCGCACTGCGCCACGCTGTACTGGCACCGCCTCACAATGGAGGCCGGGGCCGCTATGCTGCGCTGCGCCCCCCTGCACTTCCAGCGCCTCACAATACAGGCCGGGGCTGCCACGCTGTGCCGCACCCCTTAGAATAAGTATTGCCTCACAATCGAAGCGGAGCCAGCTGCCATGTGCTACGCCCAGCTGTACTTGCAACGCCTCACAATGGAGGCCCAGCCAGCCGTGCTGCGCCACGCCCCGCTGCGCATGCAACGCCTCACAGTGGAGGCCGGGCCTGCCGCGCAGCACTGTTCTGTGCTGTATTTGCACCGCCTCACAATGGAGGCCAGGGATGCTGCCCTGTGCCATGCCCCGCTGCACTTGCACTGCCTCACAATGCAGGCTGGAGCTGCTGCGCTGCCCCAAGCCCCGCTGTAATTGCACCGCCACACAATGGAGGCCGGGGCTGCCGCGCTGTGCTGCGCCCTTCTGCACGTGCACCGCCTGACAATGGAGTCTGTGTGCAAAGCGCTGCGCTGTGCCACGCTGCACTTGCACCGCCTAATAATGAAGGCCGGGCGTGCCGCGCTGTGCCGCGCCCTTCTCTACTTTCAGCGCCTGACAATGGAGTCCGGGGCCGCCGCGCTGCGCCTCGCCCGCTGCACTTCAACCACCTCACAATAGAGGCCAAGGCTGCCGCGCTGCACCGCACCGCACTGCGCCACGCTGTACTGGCACCGCCTCACAATGGAGGCCGGGGCCGCTATGCTGCGCTGCGCCCCCCTGCACTTCCAGCGCCTCACAATACAGGCCGGGGCTGCCACGCTGTGCCGCACCCCTTAGAATAAGTATTGCCTCACAATCGAAGCGGAGCCAGCTGCCATGTGCTACGCCCAGCTGTACTTGCAACGCCTCACAATGGAGGCCCAGCCAGCCGTGCTGCGCCACGCCCCGCTGCGCATGCAATGCATCACAGTGGAGGCCGGGCCTGCCGCGCAGCACTGTTCTGTGCTGTATTTGCACCGCCTCACAATGGAGGCCAGGGATGCTGCCCTGTGCCATGCCCCGCTGCACTTGCACTGCCTCACAATGCAGGCCAGGGGCATTGTGCTGCGTGGCGCCCCGCTGCACTTGCACTGCCTCACAATGCAGGCTGGAGCTGCTGCGCTGCCCCAAGCCCCGCTGTAATTGCACCGCCACACAATGGAGGCCGGGGCTGCCGCGCTGTGCTGCGCCCTTCTGCACGTGCACCGCCTGACAATGGAGTCTGTGTGCAAAGCGCTGCGCTGTGCCACGCTGCACTTGCACCGCCTAATAATGAAGGCCGGGCGTGCCGCGCTGTGCCGCGCCCTTCTCTACTTTCAGCGCCTGACAATGGAGTCCGGGGCCGCCGCGCTGCGCCTCGCCCGCTGCACTTCAACCACCTCACAATAGAGGCCAAGGCTGCCGCGCTGCACCGCACCGCACTGCGCCACGCTGTACTGGCACCGCCTCACAATGGAGGCCGGGGCCGCTATGCTGCGCTGCGCCCCCCTGCACTTCCAGCGCCTCACAATACAGGCCGGGGCTGCCACGCTGTGCCGCACCCCTTAGAATAAGTATTGCCTCACAATCGAAGCGGAGCCAGCTGCCATGTGCTACGCCCAGCTGTACTTGCAACGCCTCACAATGGAGGCCCAGCCAGCCGTGCTGCGCCACGCCCCGCTGCGCATGCAACGCCTCACAGTGGAGGCCGGGCCTGCCGCGCAGCACTGTTCTGTGCTGTATTTGCACCGCCTCACAATGGAGGCCAGGGATGCTGCCCTGTGCCATGCCCCGCTGCACTTGCACTGCCTCACAATGCAGGCTGGAGCTGCTGCGCTGCCCCAAGCCCCGCTGTAATTGCACCGCCACACAATGGAGGCCGGGGCTGCCGCGCTGTGCTGCGCCCTTCTGCACGTGCACCGCCTGACAATGGAGTCTGTGTGCAAAGCGCTGCGCTGTGCCACGCTGCACTTGCACCGCCTAATAATGAAGGCCGGGCGTGCCGCGCTGTGCCGCGCCCTTCTCTACTTTCAGCGCCTGACAATGGAGTCCGGGGCCGCCGCGCTGCGCCTCGCCCGCTGCACTTCAACCACCTCACAATAGAGGCCAAGGCTGCCGCGCTGCACCGCACCGCACTGCGCCACGCTGTACTGGCACCGCCTCACAATGGAGGCCGGGGCCGCTATGCTGCGCTGCGCCCCCCTGCACTTCCAGCGCCTCACAATACAGGCCGGGGCTGCCACGCTGTGCCGCACCCCTTAGAATAAGTATTGCCTCACAATCGAAGCGGAGCCAGCTGCCATGTGCTACGCCCAGCTGTACTTGCAACGCCTCACAATGGAGGCCCAGCCAGCCGTGCTGCGCCACGCCCCGCTGCGCATGCAACGCCTCACAGTGGAGGCCGGGCCTGCCGCGCAGCACTGTTCTGTGCTGTATTTGCACCGCCTCACAATGGAGGCCAGGGATGCTGCCCTGTGCCATGCCCCGCTGCACTTGCACTGCCTCACAATGCAGGCTGGAGCTGCTGCGCTGCCCCAAGCCCCGCTGTAATTGCACCGCCACACAATGGAGGCCGGGGCTGCCGCGCTGTGCTGCGCCCTTCTGCACGTGCACCGCCTGACAATGGAGTCTGTGTGCAAAGCGCTGCGCTGTGCCACGCTGCACTTGCACCGCCTAATAATGAAGGCCGGGCGTGCCGCGCTGTGCCGCGCCCTTCTCTACTTTCAGCGCCTGACAATGGAGTCCGGGGCCGCCGCGCTGCGCCTCGCCCGCTGCACTTCAACCACCTCACAATAGAGGCCAAGGCTGCCGCGCTGCACCGCACCGCACTGCGCCACGCTGTACTGGCACCGCCTCACAATGGAGGCCGGGGCCGCTATGCTGCGCTGCGCCCCCCTGCACTTCCAGCGCCTCACAATACAGGCCGGGGCTGCCACGCTGTGCCGCACCCCTTAGAATAAGTATTGCCTCACAATCGAAGCGGAGCCAGCTGCCATGTGCTACGCCCAGCTGTACTTGCAACGCCTCACAATGGAGGCCCAGCCAGCCGTGCTGCGCCACGCCCCGCTGCGCATGCAACGCCTCACAGTGGAGGCCGGGCCTGCCGCGCAGCACTGTTCTGTGCTGTATTTGCACCGCCTCACAATGGAGGCCAGGGATGCTGCCCTGTGCCATGCCCCGCTGCACTTGCACTGCCTCACAATGCAGGCCAGGGCATTGTGCTGCGTGGCGCCCCGCTGCACTTGCACTGCCTCACAATGCAGGCTGGAGCTGCTGCGCTGCCCCAAGCCCCGCTGTAATTGCACCGCCACACAATGGAGGCCGGGGCTGCCGCGCTGTGCTGCGCCCTTCTGCACGTGCACCGCCTGACAATGGAGTCTGTGTGCAAAGCGCTGCGCTGTGCCACGCTGCACTTGCACCGCCTAATAATGAAGGCCGGGCGTGCCGCGCTGTGCCGCGCCCTTCTCTACTTTCAGCGCCTGACAATGGAGTCCGGGGCCGCCGCGCTGCGCCTCGCCCGCTGCACTTCAACCACCTCACAATAGAGGCCAAGGCTGCCGCGCTGCACCGCACCGCACTGCGCCACGCTGTACTGGCACCGCCTCACAATGGAGGCCGGGGCCGCTATGCTGCGCTGCGCCCCCCTGCACTTCCAGCGCCTCACAATACAGGCCGGGGCTGCCACGCTGTGCCGCACCCCTTAGAATAAGTATTGCCTCACAATCGAAGCGGAGCCAGCTGCCATGTGCTACGCCCAGCTGTACTTGCAACGCCTCACAATGGAGGCCCAGCCAGCCGTGCTGCGCCACGCCCCGCTGCGCATGCAACGCCTCACAGTGGAGGCCGGGCCTGCCGCGCAGCACTGTTCTGTGCTGTATTTGCACCGCCTCACAATGGAGGCCAGGGATGCTGCCCTGTGCCACGCCCCGCTGCACTTGCACTGCCTCACAATGCAGGCCAGGGCATTGTGCTGCGTGGCGCCCCGCTGCACTTGCACTGCCTCACAATGCAGGCTGGAGCTGCTGCGCTGCCCCAAGCCCCGCTGTAATTGCACCGCCACACAATGGAGGCCGGGGCTGCCGCGCTGTGCTGCGCCCTTCTGCACGTGCACCGCCTGACAATGGAGTCTGTGTGCAAAGCGCTGCGCTGTGCCACGCTGCACTTGCACCGCCTAATAATGAAGGCCGGGCGTGCCGCGCTGTGCCGCGCCCTTCTCTACTTTCAGCGCCTGACAATGGAGTCCGGGGCCGCCGCGCTGCGCCTCGCCCGCTGCACTTCAACCACCTCACAATAGAGGCCAAGGCTGCCGCGCTGCACCGCACCGCACTGCGCCACGCTGTACTGGCACCGCCTCACAATGGAGGCCGGGGCCGCTATGCTGCGCTGCGCCCCCCTGCACTTCCAGCGCCTCACAATACAGGCCGGGGCTGCCACGCTGTGCCGCACCCCTTAGAATAAGTATTGCCTCACAATCGAAGCGGAGCCAGCTGCCATGTGCTACGCCCAGCTGTACTTGCAACGCCTCACAATGGAGGCCCAGCCAGCCGTGCTGCGCCACGCCCCGCTGCGCATGCAACGCCTCACAGTGGAGGCCGGGCCTGCCGCGCAGCACTGTTCTGTGCTGTATTTGCACCGCCTCACAATGGAGGCCAGGGATGCTGCCCTGTGCCATGCCCCGCTGCACTTGCACTGCCTCACAATGCAGGCTGGAGCTGCTGCGCTGCCCCAAGCCCCGCTGTAATTGCACCGCCACACAATGGAGGCCGGGGCTGCCGCGCTGTGCTGCGCCCTTCTGCACGTGCACCGCCTGACAATGGAGTCTGTGTGCAAAGCGCTGCGCTGTGCCACGCTGCACTTGCACCGCCTAATAATGAAGGCCGGGCGTGCCGCGCTGTGCCGCGCCCTTCTCTACTTTCAGCGCCTGACAATGGAGTCCGGGGCCGCCGCGCTGCGCCTCGCCCGCTGCACTTCAACCACCTCACAATAGAGGCCAAGGCTGCCGCGCTGCACCGCACCGCACTGCGCCACGCTGTACTGGCACCGCCTCACAATGGAGGCCGGGGCCGCTATGCTGCGCTGCGCCCCCCTGCACTTCCAGCGCCTCACAATACAGGCCGGGGCTGCCACGCTGTGCCGCACCCCTTAGAATAAGTATTGCCTCACAATCGAAGCGGAGCCAGCTGCCATGTGCTACGCCCAGCTGTACTTGCAACGCCTCACAATGGAGGCCCAGCCAGCCGTGCTGCGCCACGCCCCGCTGCGCATGCAACGCCTCACAGTGGAGGCCGGGCCTGCCGCGCAGCACTGTTCTGTGCTGTATTTGCACCGCCTCACAATGGAGGCCAGGGATGCTGCCCTGTGCCACGCCCCGCTGCACTTGCACTGCCTCACAATGCAGGCGAGGCCATTGTGCTGCGTGGCGCCCCGCTGCACTTGCACTGCCTCACAATGCAGGCTGGAGCTGCTGCGCTGCCCCAAGCCCCGCTGTAATTGCACCGCCACACAATGGAGGCCGGGGCTGCCGCGCTGTGCTGCGCCCTTCTGCACGTGCACCGCCTGACAATGGAGTCTGTGTGCAAAGCGCTGCGCTGTGCCACGCTGCACTTGCACCGCCTAATAATGAAGGCCGGGCGTGCCGCGCTGTGCCGCGCCCTTCTCTACTTTCAGCGCCTGACAATGGAGTCCGGGGCCGCCGCGCTGCGCCTCGCCCGCTGCACTTCAACCACCTCACAATAGAGGCCAAGGCTGCCGCGCTGCACCGCACCGCACTGCGCCACGCTGTACTGGCACCGCCTCACAATGGAGGCCGGGGCCGCTATGCTGCGCTGCGCCCCCCTGCACTTCCAGCGCCTCACAATACAGGCCGGGGCTGCCACGCTGTGCCGCACCCCTTAGAATAAGTATTGCCTCACAATCGAAGCGGAGCCAGCTGCCATGTGCTACGCCCAGCTGTACTTGCAACGCCTCACAATGGAGGCCCAGCCAGCCGTGCTGCGCCACGCCCCGCTGCGCATGCAACGCCTCACAGTGGAGGCCGGGCCTGCCGCGCAGCACTGTTCTGTGCTGTATTTGCACCGCCTCACAATGGAGGCCAGGGATGCTGCCCTGTGCCATGCCCCGCTGCACTTGCACTGCCTCACAATGCAGGCTGGAGCTGCTGCGCTGCCCCAAGCCCCGCTGTAATTGCACCGCCACACAATGGAGGCCGGGGCTGCCGCGCTGTGCTGCGCCCTTCTGCACGTGCACCGCCTGACAATGGAGTCTGTGTGCAAAGCGCTGCGCTGTGCCACGCTGCACTTGCACCGCCTAATAATGAAGGCCGGGCGTGCCGCGCTGTGCCGCGCCCTTCTCTACTTTCAGCGCCTGACAATGGAGTCCGGGGCCGCCGCGCTGCGCCTCGCCCGCTGCACTTCAACCACCTCACAATAGAGGCCAAGGCTGCCGCGCTGCACCGCACCGCACTGCGCCACGCTGTACTGGCACCGCCTCACAATGGAGGCCGGGGCCGCTATGCTGCGCTGCGCCCCCCTGCACTTCCAGCGCCTCACAATACAGGCCGGGGCTGCCACGCTGTGCCGCACCCCTTAGAATAAGTATTGCCTCACAATCGAAGCGGAGCCAGCTGCCATGTGCTACGCCCAGCTGTACTTGCAACGCCTCACAATGGAGGCCCAGCCAGCCGTGCTGCGCCACGCCCCGCTGCGCATGCAACGCCTCACAGTGGAGGCCGGGCCTGCCGCGCAGCACTGTTCTGTGCTGTATTTGCACCGCCTCACAATGGAGGCCAATGGCCCTGTGCCAGCCCCGCTGCACTTGCACTGCCTCACAATGCAGCCATTGTGCTGCCCCGCTGCACTTGCACTGCCTCACAATGCAGGCTGGAGCTGCTGCGCTGCCCCAAGCCCCGCTGTAATTGCACCGCCACACAATGGAGGCCGGGGCTGCCGCGCTGTGCTGCGCCCTTCTGCACGTGCACCGCCTGACAATGGAGTCTGTGTGCAAAGCGCTGCGCTGTGCCACGCTGCACTTGCACCGCCTAATAATGAAGGCCGGGCGTGCCGCGCTGTGCCGCGCCCTTCTCTACTTTCAGCGCCTGACAATGGAGTCCGGGGCCGCCGCGCTGCGCCTCGCCCGCTGCACTTCAACCACCTCACAATAGAGGCCAAGGCTGCCGCGCTGCACCGCACCGCACTGCGCCACGCTGTACTGGCACCGCCTCACAATGGAGGCCGGGGCCGCTATGCTGCGCTGCGCCCCCCTGCACTTCTAGCACCTCACAATACAGGCCGGGGCTGCCAGGCTGTGCCGCACCCCTTAGAATAATTATTGCCTCACAATCGAAGCGGAGCCAGCTGCCATGTGCTACGCCCAGCTGTACTTGCAACGCCTCACAATGGAGGGCCAGCCAGCCGTGCTGCGCCACGCCCCGCTGCGCATGCAACGCCTCACAGTGGAGGCCGGGCCTGCCGCGCAGCACTGTTCTGTGCTGTATTTGCACCGCCTCACAATGGAGGCCAGGGATGCTGCCCTGTGCCATGCCCCGCTGCACTTGCACTGCCTCACAATGCAGGCCAGGGCCATTGTGCTGCGTGGCGCCCCGCTACACTTTCACTGCCTCACAATGCAGGCTGGAGCTGCTGCGCTGCCCCAAGCCCCGCTGTAATTGCACCGCCACACAATGGAGGCCGGGGCTGCCGCGCTGTGCTGCGCCCTTCTGCACGTGCACCGCCTGACAATGGAGTCTGTGTGCAAAGCGCTGCGCTGTGCCACGCTGCACTTGCACCGCCTAATAATGAAGGCCGGGCGTGCCGCGCTGCGCCGCGCCCCTCTCTACTTTCAGCACCTGACAATGGAGTCCGGGGCCGCCGCGCTGCGCCTCGCCCGCTGCACTTCAACCACCTCACAATAGAGGCCAAGGCTGCCGCGCTGCACCGCACCGCACTGCGCCACGCTGTACTGGCACCGCCTCACAATGGAGGCCGGGGCCGCTATGCTGCGCTGCGCCCCCCTGCACTTCCAGCGCCTCACAATACAGGCCGGGGCTGCCACGCTGTGCCGCACCCCTTAGAATAAGTATTGCCTCACAATCGAAGCGGAGCCAGCTGCCATGTGCTACGCCCAGCTGTACTTGCAACGCCTCACAATGGAGGCCCAGCCAGCCGTGCTGCGCCACGCCCCGCTGCGCATGCAACGCCTCACAGTGGAGGCCGGGCCTGCCGCGCAGCACTGTTCTGTGCTGTATTTGCACCGCCTCACAATGGAGGCCAGGGATGCTGCCCTGTGCCATGCCCCGCTGCACTTGCACTGCCTCACAATGCAGGCTGGAGCTGCTGCGCTGCCCCAAGCCCCGCTGTAATTGCACCGCCACACAATGGAGGCCGGGGCTGCCGCGCTGTGCTGCGCCCTTCTGCACGTGCACCGCCTGACAATGGAGTCTGTGTGCAAAGCGCTGCGCTGTGCCACGCTGCACTTGCACCGCCTAATAATGAAGGCCGGGCGTGCCGCGCTGTGCCGCGCCCTTCTCTACTTTCAGCGCCTGACAATGGAGTCCGGGGCCGCCGCGCTGCGCCTCGCCCGCTGCACTTCAACCACCTCACAATAGAGGCCAAGGCTGCCGCGCTGCACCGCACCGCACTGCGCCACGCTGTACTGGCACCGCCTCACAATGGAGGCCGGGGCCGCTATGCTGCGCTGCGCCCCCCTGCACTTCCAGCGCCTCACAATACAGGCCGGGGCTGCCACGCTGTGCCGCACCCCTTAGAATAAGTATTGCCTCACAATCGAAGCGGAGCCAGCTGCCATGTGCTACGCCCAGCTGTACTTGCAACGCCTCACAATGGAGGCCCAGCCAGCCGTGCTGCGCCACGCCCCGCTGCGCATGCAACGCCTCACAGTGGAGGCCGGGCCTGCCGCGCAGCACTGTTCTGTGCTGTATTTGCACCGCCTCACAATGGAGGCCAGGGATGCTGCCCTGTGCCATGCCCCGCTGCACTTGCACTGCCTCACAATGCAGGCTGGAGCTGCTGCGCTGCCCCAAGCCCCGCTGTAATTGCACCGCCACACAATGGAGGCCGGGGCTGCCGCGCTGTGCTGCGCCCTTCTGCACGTGCACCGCCTGACAATGGAGTCTGTGTGCAAAGCGCTGCGCTGTGCCACGCTGCACTTGCACCGCCTAATAATGAAGGCCGGGCGTGCCGCGCTGTGCCGCGCCCTTCTCTACTTTCAGCGCCTGACAATGGAGTCCGGGGCCGCCGCGCTGCGCCTCGCCCGCTGCACTTCAACCACCTCACAATAGAGGCCAAGGCTGCCGCGCTGCACCGCACCGCACTGCGCCACGCTGTACTGGCACCGCCTCACAATGGAGGCCGGGGCCGCTATGCTGCGCTGCGCCCCCCTGCACTTCCAGCGCCTCACAATACAGGCCGGGGCTGCCACGCTGTGCCGCACCCCTTAGAATAAGTATTGCCTCACAATCGAAGCGGAGCCAGCTGCCATGTGCTACGCCCAGCTGTACTTGCAACGCCTCACAATGGAGGCCCAGCCAGCCGTGCTGCGCCACGCCCCGCTGCGCATGCAACGCCTCACAGTGGAGGCCGGGCCTGCCGCGCAGCACTGTTCTGTGCTGTATTTGCACCGCCTCACAATGGAGGCCAGGGATGCTGCCCTGTGCCATGCCCCGCTGCACTTGCACTGCCTCACAATGCAGGCGAGGGCATTGTGCTGCGTGGCGCCCCGCTGCACTTGCACTGCCTCACAATGCAGGCTGGAGCTGCTGCGCTGCCCCAAGCCCCGCTGTAATTGCACCGCCACACAATGGAGGCCGGGGCTGCCGCGCTGTGCTGCGCCCTTCTGCACGTGCACCGCCTGACAATGGAGTCTGTGTGCAAAGCGCTGCGCTGTGCCACGCTGCACTTGCACCGCCTAATAATGAAGGCCGGGCGTGCCGCGCTGTGCCGCGCCCTTCTCTACTTTCAGCGCCTGACAATGGAGTCCGGGGCCGCCGCGCTGCGCCTCGCCCGCTGCACTTCAACCACCTCACAATAGAGGCCAAGGCTGCCGCGCTGCACCGCACCGCACTGCGCCACGCTGTACTGGCACCGCCTCACAATGGAGGCCGGGGCCGCTATGCTGCGCTGCGCCCCCCTGCACTTCCAGCGCCTCACAATACAGGCCGGGGCTGCCACGCTGTGCCGCACCCCTTAGAATAAGTATTGCCTCACAATCGAAGCGGAGCCAGCTGCCATGTGCTACGCCCAGCTGTACTTGCAACGCCTCACAATGGAGGCCCAGCCAGCCGTGCTGCGCCACGCCCCGCTGCGCATGCAACGCCTCACAGTGGAGGCCGGGCCTGCCGCGCAGCACTGTTCTGTGCTGTATTTGCACCGCCTCACAATGGAGGCCAGGGATGCTGCCCTGTGCCACGCCCCGCTGCACTTGCACTGCCTCACAATGCAGGCCCATTGTGCTGCGTGGCGCCCCGCTACTTGCACGGCCTCACAATGCAGGCTGGAGCTGCTGCGCTGCCCCAAGCCTCGCTGTAATTGCACCGCCACACAATGGAGGCCGGGGCTGCCGCGCTGTGCTGCGCCCTTCTGCACGTGCACCGCCTGACAATGGAGTCTGTGTGCAAAGCGCTGCGCTGTGCCACGCTGCACTTGCACCGCCTAATAATGAAGGCCGGGCGTGCCGCGCTGTGCCGCGCCCTTCTCTACTTTCAGCACCTGACAATGGAGTCCGGGGCCGCCGCGCTGCGCCTCGCCCGCTGCACTTCAACCACCTCACAATAGAGGCCAAGGCTGCCGCGCTGCACCGCACCGCACTGCGCCACGCTGTACTGGCACCGCCTCACAATGGAGGCCGGGGCCGCTATGCTGCGCTGCGCCCCCCTGCACTTCCAGCGCCTCACAATACAGGCCGGGGCTGCCACGCTGTGCCGCACCCCTTAGAATAAGTATTGCCTCACAATCGAAGCGGAGCCAGCTGCCATGTGCTACGCCCAGCTGTACTTGCAACGCCTCACAATGGAGGCCCAGCCAGCCGTGCTGCGCCACGCCCCGCTGCGCATGCAACGCCTCACAGTGGAGGCCGGGCCTGCCGCGCAGCACTGTTCTGTGCTGTATTTGCACCGCCTCACAATGGAGGCCAGGGATGCTGCCCTGTGCCATGCCCCGCTGCACTTGCACTGCCTCACAATGCAGGCTGGAGCTGCTGCGCTGCCCCAAGCCTCGCTGTAATTGCACCGCCACACAATGGAGGCCGGGGCTGCCGCGCTGTGCTGCGCCCTTCTGCACGTGCACCGCCTGACAATGGAGTCTGTGTGCAAAGCGCTGCGCTGTGCCACGCTGCACTTGCACCGCCTAATAATGAAGGCCGGGCGTGCCGCGCTGTGCCGCGCCCTTCTCTACTTTCAGCGCCTGACAATGGAGTCCGGGGCCGCCGCGCTGCGCCTCGCCCGCTGCACTTCAACCACCTCACAATAGAGGCCAAGGCTGCCGCGCTGCACCGCACCGCACTGCGCCACGCTGTACTGGCACCGCCTCACAATGGAGGCCGGGGCCGCTATGCTGCGCTGCGCCCCCCTGCACTTCCAGCGCCTCACAATACAGGCCGGGGCTGCCACGCTGTGCCGCACCCCTTAGAATAAGTATTGCCTCACAATCGAAGCGGAGCCAGCTGCCATGTGCTACGCCCAGCTGTACTTGCAACGCCTCACAATGGAGGCCCAGCCAGCCGTGCTGCGCCACGCCCCGCTGCGCATGCAACGCCTCACAGTGGAGGCCGGGCCTGCCGCGCAGCACTGTTCTGTGCTGTATTTGCACCGCCTCACAATGGAGGCCAGGGATGCTGCCCTGTGCCATGCCCCGCTGCACTTGCACTGCCTCACAATGCAGGCTGGAGCTGCTGCGCTGCCCCAAGCCCCGCTGTAATTGCACCGCCACACAATGGAGGCCGGGGCTGCCGCGCTGTGCTGCGCCCTTCTGCACGTGCACCGCCTGACAATGGAGTCTGTGTGCAAAGCGCTGCGCTGTGCCACGCTGCACTTGCACCGCCTAATAATGAAGGCCGGGCGTGCCGCGCTGTGCCGCGCCCTTCTCTACTTTCAGCGCCTGACAATGGAGTCCGGGGCCGCCGCGCTGCGCCTCGCCCGCTGCACTTCAACCACCTCACAATAGAGGCCAAGGCTGCCGCGCTGCACCGCACCGCACTGCGCCACGCTGTACTGGCACCGCCTCACAATGGAGGCCGGGGCCGCTATGCTGCGCTGCGCCCCCCTGCACTTCCAGCGCCTCACAATACAGGCCGGGGCTGCCACGCTGTGCCGCACCCCTTAGAATAAGTATTGCCTCACAATCGAAGCGGAGCCAGCTGCCATGTGCTACGCCCAGCTGTACTTGCAACGCCTCACAATGGAGGCCCAGCCAGCCGTGCTGCGCCACGCCCCGCTGCGCATGCAACGCCTCACAGTGGAGGCCGGGCCTGCCGCGCAGCACTGTTCTGTGCTGTATTTGCACCGCCTCACAATGGAGGCCAGGGATGCTGCCCTGTGCCATGCCCCGCTGCACTTGCACTGCCTCACAATGCAGGCTGGAGCTGCTGCGCTGCCCCAAGCCCCGCTGTAATTGCACCGCCACACAATGGAGGCCGGGGCTGCCGCGCTGTGCTGCGCCCTTCTGCACGTGCACCGCCTGACAATGGAGTCTGTGTGCAAAGCGCTGCGCTGTGCCACGCTGCACTTGCACCGCCTAATAATGAAGGCCGGGCGTGCCGCGCTGTGCCGCGCCCTTCTCTACTTTCAGCGCCTGACAATGGAGTCCGGGGCCGCCGCGCTGCGCCTCGCCCGCTGCACTTCAACCACCTCACAATAGAGGCCAAGGCTGCCGCGCTGCACCGCACCGCACTGCGCCACGCTGTACTGGCACCGCCTCACAATGGAGGCCGGGGCCGCTATGCTGCGCTGCGCCCCCCTGCACTTCCAGCGCCTCACAATACAGGCCGGGGCTGCCATGCTGTGCCGCACCCCTTAGAATAAGTATTGCCTCACAATCGAAGCGGAGCCAGCTGCCATGTGCTACGCCCAGCTGTACTTGCAACGCCTCACAATGGAGGCCCAGCCAGCCGTGCTGCGCCACGCCCCGCTGCGCATGCAACGCCTCACAGTGGAGGCCGGGCCTGCCGCGCAGCACTGTTCTGTGCTGTATTTGCACCGCCTCACAATGGAGGCCAGGGATGCTGCCCTGTGCCATGCCCCGCTGCACTTGCACTGCCTCACAATGCAGGCGAAGGCCATTGTGCTGCGTGGCGCCCCGCTGCACTTGCACTGCCTCACAATGCAGGCTGGAGCTGCTGCGCTGCCCCAAGCCCCGCTGTAATTGCACCGCCACACAATGGAGGCCGGGGCTGCCGCGCTGTGCTGCGCCCTTCTGCACGTGCACCGCCTGACAATGGAGTCTGTGTGCAAAGCGCTGCGCTGTGCCACGCTGCACTTGCACCGCCTAATAATGAAGGCCGGGCGTGCCGCGCTGTGCCGCGCCCTTCTCTACTTTCAGCGCCTGACAATGGAGTCCGGGGCCGCCGCGCTGCGCCTCGCCCGCTGCACTTCAACCACCTCACAATAGAGGCCAAGGCTGCCGCGCTGCACCGCACCGCACTGCGCCACGCTGTACTGGCACCGCCTCACAATGGAGGCCGGGGCCGCTATGCTGCGCTGCGCCCCCCTGCACGTCCAGCGCCTCACAATACAGGCCGGGGCTGCCACGCTGTGCCGCACCCCTTAGAATAAGTATTGCCTCACAATCGAAGCGGAGCCAGCTGCCATGTGCTACGCCCAGCTGTACTTGCAACGCCTCACAATGGAGGCCCAGCCAGCCGTGCTGCGCCACGCCCCGCTGCGCATGCAACGCCTCACAGTGGAGGCCGGGCCTGCCGCGCAGCACTGTTCTGTGCTGTATTTGCACCGCCTCACAATGGAGGCCAGGGATGCTGCCCTGTGCCATGCCCCGCTGCACTTGCACTGCCTCACAATGCAGGCCCGTGCTGCGTGGCGCTGCACTTGCACTGCCTCACAATGCAGGCTGGAGCTGCTGCGCTGCCCCAAGCCCCGCTGTAATTGCACCGCCACACAATGGAGGCCGGGGCTGCCGCGCTGTGCTGCGCCCTTCTGCACGTGCACCGCCTGACAATGGAGTCTGTGTGCAAAGCGCTGCGCTGTGCCACGCTGCACTTGCACCGCCTAATAATGAAGGCCGGGCGTGCCGCGCTGTGCCGCGCCCTTCTCTACTTTCAGCGCCTGACAATGGAGTCCGGGGCCGCCGCGCTGCGCCTCGCCCGCTGCACTTCAACCACCTCACAATAGAGGCCAAGGCTGCCGCGCTGCACCGCACCGCACTGCGCCACGCTGTACTGGCACCGCCTCACAATGGAGGCCGGGGCCGCTATGCTGCGCTGCGCCCCCCTGCACTTCCAGCGCCTCACAATACAGGCCGGGGCTGCCACGCTGTGCCGCACCCCTTAGAATAAGTATTGCCTCACAATCGAAGCGGAGCCAGCTGCCATGTGCTACGCCCAGCTGTACTTGCAACGCCTCACAATGGAGGCCCAGCCAGCCGTGCTGCGCCACGCCCCGCTGCGCATGCAACGCCTCACAGTGGAGGCCGGGCCTGCCGCGCAGCACTGTTCTGTGCTGTATTTGCACCGCCTCACAATGGAGGCCAGGGATGCTGCCCTGTGCCATGCCCCGCTGCACTTGCACTGCCTCACAATGCAGGCTGGAGCTGCTGCGCTGCCCCAAGCCCCGCTGTAATTGCACCGCCACACAATGGAGGCCGGGGCTGCCGCGCTGTGCTGCGCCCTTCTGCACGTGCACCGCCTGACAATGGAGTCTGTGTGCAAAGCGCTGCGCTGTGCCACGCTGCACTTGCACCGCCTAATAATGAAGGCCGGGCGTGCCGCGCTGTGCCGCGCCCTTCTCTACTTTCAGCGCCTGACAATGGAGTCCGGGGCCGCCGCGCTGCGCCTCGCCCGCTGCACTTCAACCACCTCACAATAGAGGCCAAGGCTGCCGCGCTGCACCGCACCGCACTGCGCCACGCTGTACTGGCACCGCCTCACAATGGAGGCCGGGGCCGCTATGCTGCGCTGCGCCCCCCTGCACTTCCAGCGCCTCACAATACAGGCCGGGGCTGCCACGCTGTGCCGCACCCCTTAGAATAAGTATTGCCTCACAATCGAAGCGGAGCCAGCTGCCATGTGCTACGCCCAGCTGTACTTGCAACGCCTCACAATGGAGGCCCAGCCAGCCGTGCTGCGCCACGCCCCGCTGCGCATGCAACGCCTCACAGTGGAGGCCGGGCCTGCCGCGCAGCACTGTTCTGTGCTGTATTTGCACCGCCTCACAATGGAGGCCAGGGATGCCGCCCTGTGCCATGCCCCGCTGCACTTGCACTGCCTCACAATGCAGGCCCATTGTGCTGCGTGGCGCCCCGCTGCACTTGCACTGCCTCACAATGCAGGCTGGAGCTGCTGCGCTGCCCCAAGCCCCGCTGTAATTGCACCGCCACACAATGGAGGCCGGGGCTGCCGCGCTGTGCTGCGCCCTTCTGCACGTGCACCGCCTGACAATGGAGTCTGTGTGCAAAGCGCTGCGCTGTGCCACGCTGCACTTGCACCGCCTAATAATGAAGGCCGGGCGTGCCGCGCTGTGCCGCGCCCTTCTCTACTTTCAGCGCCTGACAATGGAGTCCGGGGCCGCCGCGCTGCGCCTCGCCCGCTGCACTTCAACCACCTCACAATAGAGGCCAAGGCTGCCGCGCTGCACCGCACCGCACTGCGCCACGCTGTACTGGCACCGCCTCACAATGGAGGCCGGGGCCGCTATGCTGCGCTGCGCCCCCCTGCACTTCCAGCGCCTCACAATGCAGGCCGGGGCTGCCACGCTGTGCCGCACCCCTTAGAATAAGTATTGCCTCACAATCGAAGCGGAGCCAGCTGCCATGTGCTACGCCCAGCTGTACTTGCAACGCCTCACAATGGAGGCCCAGCCAGCCGTGCTGCGCCACGCCCCGCTGCGCATGCAACGCCTCACAGTGGAGGCCGGGCCTGCCGCGCAGCACTGTTCTGTGCTGTATTTGCACCGCCTCACAATGGAGGCCAGGGATGCTGCCCTGTGCCATGCCCCGCTGCACTTGCACTGCCTCACAATGCAGGCGAAGGCCATTGTGCTGCGTGGCGCCCCGCTGCACTTGCACTGCCTCACAATGCAGGCTGGAGCTGCTGCGCTGCCCCAAGCCCCGCTGTAATTGCACCGCCACACAATGGAGGCCGGGGCTGCCGCGCTGTGCTGCGCCCTTCTGCACGTGCACCGCCTGACAATGGAGTCTGTGTGCAAAGCGCTGCGCTGTGCCACGCTGCACTTGCACCGCCTAATAATGAAGGCCGGGCGTGCTACGCTGCGCCGCGCCCTTCTCTACTTTCAGCGCCTGACAATGGAGTCCGGGGCCGCCGCGCTGCGCCTCGCCCGCTGCACTTCAACCACCTCACAATAGAGGCCAAGGCTGCCGCGCTGCACCGCACCGCACTGCGCCACGCTGTACTGGCACCGCCTCACAATGGAGGCCGGGGCCACTATGCTGCGCTGCGCCCCCCTGCACTTCCAGCGCCTCACAATACAGGCCGGGGCTGCCACGCTGTGCCGCACCCCTTAGAATAAGTATTGCCTCACAATCGAAGCGGAGCCAGCTGCCATGTGCTACGCCCCGCTGTACTTGCAACGCCTCACAATGGAGGCCCAGCCAGCCGTGCTGCGCCACGCCCCGCTGCGCATGCAACGCCTCACAGTGGAGGCCGGGCCTGCCGCGCAGCACTGTTCTGTGCTGTATTTGCACCGCCTCACAATGGAGGCCAGGGATGCTGCCCTGTGCCATGCCCCGCTGCACTTGCACTGCCTCACAATGCAGGCTGGAGCTGCTGCGCTGCCCCAAGCCCCGCTGTAATTGCACCGCCACACAATGGAGGCCGGGGCTGCCGCGCTGTGCTGCGCCCTTCTGCACGTGCACCGCCTGACAATGGAGTCTGTGTGCAAAGCGCTGCGCTGTGCCACGCTGCACTTGCACCGCCTAATAATGAAGGCCGGGCGTGCCGCGCTGTGCCGCGCCCTTCTCTACTTTCAGCGCCTGACAATGGAGTCCGGGGCCGCCGCGCTGCGCCTCGCCCGCTGCACTTCAACCACCTCACAATAGAGGCCAAGGCTGCCGCGCTGCACCGCACCGCACTGCGCCACGCTGTACTGGCACCGCCTCACAATGGAGGCCGGGGCCGCTATGCTGCGCTGCGCCCCCCTGCACTTCCAGCGCCTCACAATACAGGCCGGGGCTGCCACGCTGTGCCGCACCCCTTAGAATAAGTATTGCCTCACAATCGAAGCGGAGCCAGCTGCCATGTGCTACGCCCAGCTGTACTTGCAACGCCTCACAATGGAGGCCCAGCCAGCCGTGCTGCGCCACGCCCCCCTGCGCATGCAACGCCTCACAGTGGAGGCCGGGCCTGCCGCGCAGCACTGTTCTGTGCTGTATTTGCACCGCCTCACAATGGAGGCCAGGGATGCTGCCCTGTGCCATGCCCCGCTGCACTTGCACTGCCTCACAATGCAGGCGAAGGCCATTGTGCTGCGTGGCGCCCCGCTACACTTGCACTGCCTCACAATGCAGGCTGGAGCTGCTGCGCTGCCCCAAGCCCCGCTGTAATTGCACCGCCACACAATGGAGGCCGGGGCTGCCGCGCTGTGCTGCGCCCTTCTGCACGTGCACCGCCTGACAATGGAGTCTGTGTGCAAAGCGCTGCGCTGTGCCACGCTGCACTTGCACCGCCTAATAATGAAGGCCGGGCGTGCCGCGCTGTGCCGCGCCCTTCTCTACTTTCAGCGCCTGACAATGGAGTCCGGGGCCGCCGCGCTGCGCCTCGCCCGCTGCACTTCAACCACCTCACAATAGAGGCCAAGGCTGCCGCGCTGCACCGCACCGCACTGCGCCACGCTGTACTGGCACCGCCTCACAATGGAGGCCGGGGCCGCTATGCTGCGCTGCGCCCCCCTGCACTTCCAGCGCCTCACAATACAGGCCGGGGCTGCCACGCTGTGCCGCACCCCTTAGAATAAGTATTGCCTCACAATCGAAGCGGAGCCAGCTGCCATGTGCTACGCCCAGCTGTACTTGCAACGCCTCACAATGGAGGCCCAGCCAGCCGTGCTGCGCCACGCCCCGCTGCGCATGCAACGCCTCACAGTGGAGGCCGGGCCTGCCGCGCAGCACTGTTCTGTGCTGTATTTGCACCGCCTCACAATGGAGGCCAGGGATGCTGCCCTGTGCCATGCCCCGCTGCACTTGCACTGCCTCACAATGCAGGCGAAGGCCATTGTGCTGCGTGGCGCCCCGCTGCACTTGCACTGCCTCACAATGCAGGCTGGAGCTGCTGCGCTGCCCCAAGCCCCGCTGTAATTGCACCGCCACACAATGGAGGCCGGGGCTGCCGCGCTGTGCTGCGCCCTTCTGCACGTGCACCGCCTGACAATGGAGTCTGTGTGCAAAGCGCTGCGCTGTGCCACGCTGCACTTGCACCGCCTAATAATGAAGGCCGGGCGTGCCGCGCTGTGCCGCGCCCCTCTCTACTTTCAGCGCCTGACAATGGAGTCCGGGGCCGCCGCGCTGCGCCTCGCCCGCTGCACTTCAACCACCTCACAATAGAGGCCAAGGCTGCCGCGCTGCACCGCACCGCACTGCGCCACGCTGTACTGGCACCGCCTCACAATGGAGGCCGGGGCCGCTATGCTGCGCTGCGCCCCCCTGCACTTCCAGCGCCTCACAATACAGGCCGGGGCTGCCACGCTGTGCCGCACCCCTTAGAATAAGTATTGCCTCACAATCGAAGCGGAGCCAGCTGCCATGTGCTACGCCCAGCTGTACTTGCAACGCCTCACAATGGAGGCCCAACCAGCCGTGCTGCGCCACGCCCCGCTGCGCATGCAACGCCTCACAGTGGAGGCCGGGCCTGCCGCGCAGCACTGTTCTGTGCTGTATTTGCACCGCCTCACAATGGAGGCCAGGGATGCTGCCCTGTGCCATGCCCCGCTGCACTTGCACTGCCTCACAATGCAGGCTGGAGCTGCTGCGCTGCCCCAAGCCCCGCTGTAATTGCACCGCCACACAATGGAGGCCGGGGCTGCCGCGCTGTGCTGCGCCCTTCTGCACGTGCACCGCCTGACAATGGAGTCTGTGTGCAAAGCGCTGCGCTGTGCCACGCTGCACTTGCACCGCCTAATAATGAAGGCCGGGCGTGCCGCGCTGTGCCGCGCCCTTCTCTACTTTCAGCGCCTGACAATGGAGTCCGGGGCCGCCGCGCTGCGCCTCGCCCGCTGCACTTCAACCACCTCACAATAGAGGCCAAGGCTGCCGCGCTGCACCGCACCGCACTGCGCCACGCTGTACTGGCACCGCCTCACAATGGAGGCCGGGGCCGCTATGCTGCGCTGCGCCCCCCTGCACTTCCAGCGCCTCACAATACAGGCCGGGGCTGCCACGCTGTGCCGCACCCCTTAGAATAAGTATTGCCTCACAATCGAAGCGGAGCCAGCTGCCATGTGCTACGCCCAGCTGTACTTGCAACGCCTCACAATGGAGGCCCAGCCAGCCGTGCTGCGCCACGCCCCGCTGCGCATGCAACGCCTCACAGTGGAGGCCGGGCCTGCCGCGCAGCACTGTTCTGTGCTGTATTTGCACCGCCTCACAATGGAGGCCAGGGATGCTGCCCTGTGCCATGCCCCGCTGCACTTGCACTGCCTCACAATGCAGGCGAAGGCCATTGTGCTGCGTGGCGCCCCGCTGCACTTGCACTGCCTCACAATGCAGGCTGGAGCTGCTGCGCTGCCCCAAGCCCCGCTGTAATTGCACCGCCACACAATGGAGGCCGGGGCTGCCGCGCTGTGCTGCGCCCTTCTGCACGTGCACCGCCTGACAATGGAGTCTGTGTGCAAAGCGCTGCGCTGTGCCACGCTGCACTTGCACCGCCTAATAATGAAGGCCGGGCGTGCCGCGCTGTGCCGCGCCCTTCTCTACTTTCAGCGCCTGACAATGGAGTCCGGGGCCGCCGCGCTGCGCCTCGCCCGCTGCACTTCAACCACCTCACAATAGAGGCCAAGGCTGCCGCGCTGCACCGCACCGCACTGCGCGACGCTGTACTGGCACCGCCTCACAATGGAGGCCGGGGCCGCTATGCTGCGCTGCGCCCCCCTGCACTTCCAGCGCCTCACAATACAGGCCGGGGCTGCCACGCTGTGCCGCACCCCTTAGAATAAGTATTGCCTCACAATCGAAGCGGAGCCAGCTGCCATGTGCTACGCCCAGCTGTACTTGCAACGCCTCACAATGGAGGCCCAGCCAGCCGTGCTGCGCCACGCCCCGCTGCGCATGCAACGCCTCACAGTGGAGGCCGGGCCTGCCGCGCAGCACTGTTCTGTGCTGTATTTGCACCGCCTCACAATGGAGGCCAGGGATGCTGCCCTGTCCCATGCCCCGCTGCACTTGCACTGCCTCACAATGCAGGCGAAGGCCATTGTGCTGCGTGGCGCCCCGCTCCACTTGCACTGCCTCACAATGCAGGCTGGAGCTGCTGCGCTGCCCCAAGCCCCGCTGTAATTGCACCGCCACACAATGGAGGCCGGGGCTGCCGCGCTGTGCTGCGCCCTTCTGCACGTGCACCGCCTGACAATGGAGTCTGTGTGCAAAGCGCTGCGCTGTGCCACGCTGCACTTGCACCGCCTAATAATGAAGGCCGGGCGTGCCGCGCTGTGCCGCGCCCTTCTCTACTTTCAGCGCCTGACAATGGAGTCCGGGGCCGCCGCGCTGCGCCTCGCCCGCTGCACTTCAACCACCTCACAATAGAGGCCAAGGCTGCCGCGCTGCACCGCACCGCACTGCGCCACGCTGTACTGGCACCGCCTCACAATGGAGGCCGGGGCCGCTATGCTGCGCTGCGCCCCCCTGCACTTCCAGCGCCTCACAATACAGGCCGGGGCTGCCACGCTGTGCCGCACCCCTTAGAATAAGTATTGCCTCACAATCGAAGCGGAGCCAGCTGCCATGTGCTACGCCCAGCTGTACTTGCAACGCCTCACAATGGAGGCCCAGCCAGCCGTGCTGCGCCACGCCCCGCTGCGCATGCAACGCCTCACAGTGGAGGCCGGGCCTGCCGCGCAGCACTGTTCTGTGCTGTATTTGCACCGCCTCACAATGGAGGCCAGGGATGCTGCCCTGTGCCATGCCCCGCTGCACTTGCACTGCCTCACAATGCAGGCTGGAGCTGCTGCGCTGCCCCAAGCCCCGCTGTAATTGCACCGCCACACAATGGAGGCCGGGGCTGCCGCGCTGTGCTGCGCCCTTCTGCACGTGCACCGCCTGACAATGGAGTCTGTGTGCAAAGCGCTGCGCTGTGCCACGCTGCACTTGCACCGCCTAATAATGAAGGCCGGGCGTGCCGCGCTGTGCCGCGCCCTTCTCTACTTTCAGCGCCTGACAATGGAGTCCGGGGCCGCCACGCTGCGCCTCGCCCGCTGCACTTCAACCACCTCACAATAGAGGCCAAGGCTGCCGCGCTGCACCGCACCGCACTGCGCCACGCTGTACTGGCACCGCCTCACAATGGAGGCCGGGGCCGCTATGCTGCGCTGCGCCCCCCTGCACTTCCAGCGCCTCACAATGCAGGCCGGGGCTGCCAGGCTGTGCCGCACCCCTTAGAATAAGTATTGCCTCACAATCGAAGCGGAGCCAGCTGCCATGTGCTACGCCCAGCTGTACTTGCAACGCCTCACAATGGAGGCCCAGCCAGCCGTGCTGCGCCACGCCCCGCTGCGCATGCAACGCCTCACAGTGGAGGCCGGGCCTGCCGCGCAGCACTGTTCTGTGCTGTATTTGCACCGCCTCACAATGGAGGCCAGGGATGCTGCCCTGTGCCATGCCCCGCTGCACTTGCACTGCCTCACAATGCAGGCGAAGGCCATTGTGCTGCGTGGCGCCCCGCTGCACTTGCACTGCCTCACAATGCAGGCTGGAGCTGCTGCGCTGCCCCAAGCCCCGCTGTAATTGCACCGCCACACAATGGAGGCCGGGGCTGCCGCGCTGTGCTGCGCCCTTCTGCACGTGCACCGCCTGACAATGGAGTCTGTGTGCAAAGCGCTGCGCTGTGCCACGCTGCACTTGCACCGCCTAATAATGAAGGCCGGGCGTGCCGCGCTGTGCCGCGCCCTTCTCTACTTTCAGCGCCTGACAATGGAGTCCGGGGCCGCCGCGCTGCGCCTCGCCCGCTGCACTTCAACCACCTCACAATAGAGGCCAAGGCTGCCGCGCTGCACCGCACCGCACTGCGCCACGCTGTACTGGCACCGCCTCACAATGGAGGCCGGGGCCGCTATGCTGCGCTGCGCCCCCCTGCACTTCCAGCGCCTCACAATACAGGCCGGGGCTGCCACGCTGTGCCGCACCCCTTAGAATAAGTATTGCCTCACAATCGAAGCGGAGCCAGCTGCCATGTGCTACGCCCAGCTGTACTTGCAACGCCTCACAATGGAGGCCCAGCCAGCCGTGCTGCGCCACGCCCCGCTGCGCATGCAACGCCTCACAGTGGAGGCCGGGCCTGCCGCGCAGCACTGTTCTGTGCTGTATTTGCACCGCCTCACAATGGAGGCCAGGGATGCTGCCCTGTGCCATGCCCCGCTGCACTTGCACTGCCTCACAATGCAGGCCCATTGTGCTGCGTGGCGCCCCGCTGCACTTGCACTGCCTCACAATGCAGGCTGGAGCTGCTGCGCTGCCCCAAGCCCCGCTGTAATTGCACCGCCACACAATGGAGGCCGGGGCTGCCGCGCTGTGCTGCGCCCTTCTGCACGTGCACCGCCTGACAATGGAGTCTGTGTGCAAAGCGCTGCGCTGTGCCACGCTGCACTTGCACCGCCTAATAATGAAGGCCGGGCGTGCCGCGCTGTGCCGCGCCCTTCTCTACTTTCAGCGCCTGACAATGGAGTCCGGGGCCGCCGCGCTGCGCCTCGCCCGCTGCACTTCAACCACCTCACAATAGAGGCCAAGGCTGCCGCGCTGCACCGCACCGCACTGCGCCACGCTGTACTGGCACCGCCTCACAATGGAGGCCGGGGCCGCTATGCTGCGCTGCGCCCCCCTGCACTTCCAGCGCCTCACAATACAGGCCGGGGCTGCCACGCTGTGCCGCACCCCTTAGAATAAGTATTGCCTCACAATCGAAGCGGAGCCAGCTGCCATGTGCTACGCCCAGCTGTACTTGCAACGCCTCACAATGGAGGCCCAGCCAGCCGTGCTGCGCCACGCCCCGCTGCGCATGCAACGCCTCACAGTGGAGGCCGGGCCTGCCGCGCAGCACTGTTCTGTGCTGTATTTGCACCGCCTCACAATGGAGGCCAGGGATGCTGCCCTGTGCCATGCCCCGCTGCACTTGCACTGCCTCACAATGCAGGCTGGAGCTGCTGCGCTGCCCCAAGCCCCGCTGTAATTGCACCGCCACACAATGGAGGCCGGGGCTGCCGCGCTGTGCTGCGCCCTTCTGCACGTGCACCGCCTGACAATGGAGTCTGTGTGCAAAGCGCTGCGCTGTGCCACGCTGCACTTGCACCGCCTAATAATGAAGGCCGGGCGTGCCGCGCTGTGCCGCGCCCTCTCTACTTTCAGCGCCTGACAATGGAGTCCGGGGCCGCCGCGCTGCGCCTCGCCCGCTGCACTTCAACCACCTCACAATAGAGGCCAAGGCTGCCGCGCTGCACCGCACCGCACTGCGCCACGCTGTACTGGCACCGCCTCACAATGGAGGCCGGGGCCGCTATGCTGCGCTGCGCCCCCCTGCACTTCCAGCGCCTCACAATACAGGCCGGGGCTGCCACGCTGTGCCGCACCCCTTAGAATAAGTATTGCCTCACAATCGAAGCGGAGCCAGCTGCCATGTGCTACGCCCAGCTGTACTTGCAACGCCTCACAATGGAGGCCCAGCCAGCCGTGCTGCGCCACGCCCCGCTGCGCATGCAACGCCTCACAGTGGAGGCCGGGCCTGCCGCGCAGCACTGTTCTGTGCTGTATTTGCACCGCCTCACAATGGAGGCCAGGGATGCTGCCCTGTGCCATGCCCCGCTGCACTTGCACTGCCTCACAATGCAGGCTGGAGCTGCTGCGCTGCCCCAAGCCCCGCTGTAATTGCACCGCCACACAATGGAGGCCGGGGCTGCCGCGCTGTGCTGCGCCCTTCTGCACGTGCACCGCCTGACAATGGAGTCTGTGTGCAAAGCGCTGCGCTGTGCCACGCTGCACTTGCACCGCCTAATAATGAAGGCCGGGCGTGCCGCGCTGTGCCGCGCCCTTCTCTACTTTCAGCGCCTGACAATGGAGTCCGGGGCCGCCGCGCTGCGCCTCGCCCGCTGCACTTCAACCACCTCACAATAGAGGCCAAGGCTGCCGCGCTGCACCGCACCGCACTGCGCCACGCTGTACTGGCACCGCCTCACAATGGAGGCCGGGGCCGCTATGCTGCGCTGCGCCCCCCTGCACTTCCAGCGCCTCACAATACAGGCCGGGGCTGCCACGCTGTGCCGCACCCCTTAGAATAAGTATTGCCTCACAATCGAAGCGGAGCCAGCTGCCATGTGCTACGCCCAGCTGTACTTGCAACGCCTCACAATGGAGGCCCAGCCAGCCGTGCTGCGCCACGCCCCGCTGCGCATGCAACGCCTCACAGTGGAGGCCGGGCCTGCCGCGCAGCACTGTTCTGTGCTGTATTTGCACCGCCTCACAATGGAGGCCAGGGATGCTGCCCTGTGCCATGCCCCGCTGCACTTGCACTGCCTCACAATGCAGGCTGGAGCTGCTGCGCTGCCCCAAGCCCCGCTGTAATTGCACCGCCACACAATGGAGGCCGGGGCTGCCGCGCTGTGCTGCGCCCTTCTGCACGTGCACCGCCTGACAATGGAGTCTGTGTGCAAAGCGCTGCGCTGTGCCACGCTGCACTTGCACCGCCTAATAATGAAGGCCGGGCGTGCCGCGCTGTGCCGCGCCCTTCTCTACTTTCAGCGCCTGACAATGGAGTCCGGGGCCGCCGCGCTGCGCCTCGCCCGCTGCACTTCAACCACCTCACAATAGAGGCCAAGGCTGCCGCGCTGCACCGCACCGCACTGCGCCACGCTGTACTGGCACCGCCTCACAATGGAGGCCGGGGCCGCTATGCTGCGCTGCGCCCCCCTGCACTTCCAGCGCCTCACAATACAGGCCGGGGCTGCCACGCTGTGCCGCACCCCTTAGAATAAGTATTGCCTCACAATCGAAGCGGAGCCAGCTGCCATGTGCTACGCCCAGCTGTACTTGCAACGCCTCACAATGGAGGCCCAGCCAGCCGTGCTGCGCCACGCCCCGCTGCGCATGCAACGCCTCACAGTGGAGGCCGGGCCTGCCGCGCAGCACTGTTCTGTGCTGTATTTGCACCGCCTCACAATGGAGGCCAGGGATGCTGCCCTGTGCCATGCCCCGCTGCACTTGCACTGCCTCACAATGCAGGCTGGAGCTGCTGCGCTGCCCCAAGCCCCGCTGTAATTGCACCGCCACACAATGGAGGCCGGGGCTGCCGCGCTGTGCTGCGCCCTTCTGCACGTGCACCGCCTGACAATGGAGTCTGTGTGCAAAGCGCTGCGCTGTGCCACGCTGCACTTGCACCGCCTAATAATGAAGGCCGGGCGTGCCGCGCTGTGCCGCGCCCTTCTCTACTTTCAGCGCCTGACAATGGAGTCCGGGGCCGCCGCGCTGCGCCTCGCCCGCTGCACTTCAACCACCTCACAATAGAGGCCAAGGCTGCCGCGCTGCACCGCACCGCACTGCGCCACGCTGTACTGGCACCGCCTCACAATGGAGGCCGGGGCCGCTATGCTGCGCTGCGCCCCCCTGCACTTCCAGCGCCTCACAATACAGGCCGGGGCTGCCACGCTGTGCCGCACCCCTTAGAATAAGTATTGCCTCACAATCGAAGCGGAGCCAGCTGCCATGTGCTACGCCCCGCTGTACTTGCAACGCCTCACAATGGAGGCCCAGCCAGCCGTGCTGCGCCACGCCCCGCTGCGCATGCAACGCCTCACAGTGGAGGCCGGGCCTGCCGCGCAGCACTGTTCTGTGCTGTATTTGCACCGCCTCACAATGGAGGCCAGGGATGCTGCCCTGTGCCATGCCCCGCTGCACTTGCACTGCCTCACAATGCAGGCTGGAGCTGCTGCGCTGCCCCAAGCCCCGCTGTAATTGCACCGCCACACAATGGAGGCCGGGGCTGCCGCGCTGTGCTGCGCCCTTCTGCACGTGCACCGCCTGACAATGGAGTCTGTGTGCAAAGCGCTGCGCTGTGCCACGCTGCACTTGCACCGCCTAATAATGAAGGCCGGGCGTGCCGCGCTGTGCCGCGCCCTTCTCTACTTTCAGCGCCTGACAATGGAGTCCGGGCCGCCGCGCTGCGCCTCGCCCGCTGCACTTCAACCACCTCACAATAGAGGCCAAGGCTGCCGCGCTGCACCGCACCGCACTGCGCCACGCTGTACTGGCACCGCCTCACAATGGAGGCCGGGGCCGCTATGCTGCGCTGCGCCCCCCTGCACTTCCAGCGCCTCACAATACAGGCCGGGGCTGCCACGCTGTGCCGCACCCCTTAGAATAAGTATTGCCTCACAATCGAAGCGGAGCCAGCTGCCATGTGCTACGCCCAGCTGTACTTGCAACGCCTCACAATGGAGGCCCAGCCAGCCGTGCTGCGCCACGCCCCGCTGCGCATGCAACGCCTCACAGTGGAGGCCGGGCCTGCCGCGCAGCACTGTTCTGTGCTGTATTTGCACCGCCTCACAATGGAGGCCAGGGATGCTGCCCTGTGCCATGCCCCGCTGCACTTGCACTGCCTCACAATGCAGGCTGGAGCTGCTGCGCTGCCCCAAGCCCCGCTGTAATTGCACCGCCACACAATGGAGGCCGGGGCTGCCGCGCTGTGCTGCGCCCTTCTGCACGTGCACCGCCTGACAATGGAGTCTGTGTGCAAAGCGCTGCGCTGTGCCACGCTGCACTTGCACCGCCTAATAATGAAGGCCGGGCGTGCCGCGCTGTGCCGCGCCCTTCTCTACTTTCAGCGCCTGACAATGGAGTCCGGGGCCGCCGCGCTGCGCCTCGCCCGCTGCACTTCAACCACCTCACAATAGAGGCCAAGGCTGCCGCGCTGCACCGCACCGCACTGCGCCACGCTGTACTGGCACCGCCTCACAATGGAGGCCGGGGCCGCTATGCTGCGCTGCGCCCCCCTGCACTTCCAGCGCCTCACAATACAGGCCGGGGCTGCCACGCTGTGCCGCACCCCTTAGAATAAGTATTGCCTCACAATCGAAGCGGAGCCAGCTGCCATGTGCTACGCCCAGCTGTACTTGCAACGCCTCACAATGGAGGCCCAGCCAGCCGTGCTGCGCCACGCCCCGCTGCGCATGCAACGCCTCACAGTGGAGGCCGGGCCTGCCGCGCAGCACTGTTCTGTGCTGTATTTGCACCGCCTCACAATGGAGGCCAGGGATGCTGCCCTGTGCCATGCCCCGCTGCACTTTCACTGCCTCACAATGCAGGCTGGAGCTGCTGCGCTGCCCCAAGCCCCGCTGTAATTGCACCGCCACACAATGGAGGCCGGGGCTGCCGCGCTGTGCTGCGCCCTTCTGCACGTGCACCGCCTGACAATGGAGTCTGTGTGCAAAGCGCTGCGCTGTGCCACGCTGCACTTGCACCGCCTAATAATGAAGGCCGGGCGTGCCGCGCTGCGCCGCGCCCTCTCTACTTTCAGCGCCTGACAATGGAGTCCGGGGCCGCCGCGCTGCGCCTCGCCCGCTGCACTTCAACCACCTCACAATAGAGGCCAAGGCTGCCGCGCTGCACCGCACCGCACTGCGCCACGCTGTACTGGCACCGCCTCACAATGGAGGCCGGGGCCGCTATGCTGCGCTGCGCCCCCCTGCACTTCCAGCGCCTCACAATACAGGCCGGGGCTGCCACGCTGTGCCGCACCCCTTAGAATAAGTATTGCCTCACAATCGAAGCGGAGCCAGCTGCCATGTGCTACGCCCAGCTGTACTTGCAACGCCTCACAATGGAGGCCCAGCCAGCCGTGCTGCGCCACGCCCCCCTGCGCATGCAACGCCTCACACTGGAGGCCGGGCCTGCCGCGCAGCACTGTTCTGTGCTGTATTTGCACCGCCTCACAATGGAGGCCAGGGATGCTGCCCTGTGCCATGCCCCGCTGCACTTGCACTGCCTCACAATGCAGGCTGGAGCTGCTGCGCTGCCCCAAGCCCCGCTGTAATTGCACCGCCACACAATGGAGGCCGGGGCTGCCGCGCTGTGCTGCGCCCTTCTGCACGTGCACCGCCTGACAATGGAGTCTGTGTGCAAAGCGCTGCGCTGTGCCACGCTGCACTTGCACCGCCTAATAATGAAGGCCGGGCGTGCCGCGCTGTGCCGCGCCCTTCTCTACTTTCAGCGCCTGACAATGGAGTCCGGGGCCGCCGCGCTGCGCCTCGCCCGCTGCACTTCAACCACCTCACAATAGAGGCCAAGGCTGCCGCGCTGCACCGCACCGCACTGCGCCACGCTGTACTGGCACCGCCTCACAATGGAGGCCGGGGCCGCTATGCTGCGCTGCGCCCCCCTGCACTTCCAGCGCCTCACAATACAGGCCGGGGCTGCCATGCTGTGCCGCACCCCTTAGAATAAGTATTGCCTCACAATCGAAGCGGAGCCAGCTGCCATGTGCTACGCCCAGCTGTACTTGCAACGCCTCACAATGGAGGCCCAGCCAGCCGTGCTGCGCCACGCCCCGCTGCGCATGCAACGCCTCACAGTGGAGGCCGGGCCTGCCGCGCAGCACTGTTCTGTGCTGTATTTGCACCGCCTCACAATGGAGGCCAGGGATGCCGCCCTGTGCCATGCCCCGCTGCACTTGCACTGCCTCACAATGCAGGCGAAGGCCATTGTGCTGCGTGGCCCCCGCTGCACTTGCACTGCCTCACAATGCAGGCTGGAGCTGCTGCGCTGCCCCAAGCCCCGCTGTAATTGCACCGCCACACAATGGAGGCCGGGGCTGCCGCGCTGTGCTGCGCCCTTCTGCACGTGCACCGCCTGACAATGGAGTCTGTGTGCAAAGCGCTGCGCTGTGCCACGCTGCACTTGCACCGCCTAATAATGAAGGCCGGGCGTGCCGCGCTGTGCCGCGCCCTTCTCTACTTTCAGCGCCTGACAATGGAGTCCGGGGCCGCCGCGCTGCGCCTCGCCCGCTGCACTTCAACCACCTCACAATAGAGGCCAAGGCTGCCGCGCTGCACCGCACCGCACTGCGCCACGCTGTACTGGCACCGCCTCACAATGGAGGCCGGGGCCGCTATGCTGCGCTGCGCCCCCCTGCACTTCCAGCGCCTCACAATACAGGCCGGGGCTGCCACGCTGTGCCGCACCCCTTAGAATAAGTATTGCCTCACAATCGAAGCGGAGCCAGCTGCCATGTGCTACGCCCAGCTGTACTTGCAACGCCTCACAATGGAGGCCCAGCCAGCCGTGCTGCGCCACGCCCCGCTGCGCATGCAACGCCTCACAGTGGAGGCCGGGCCTGCCGCGCAGCACTGTTCTGTGCTGTATTTGCACCGCCTCACAATGGAGGCCAGGGATGCTGCCCTGTGCCATGCCCCGCTGCACTTGCACTGCCTCACAATGCAGGCCCATTGTGCTGCGTGGCCCCGCTGCACTTGCACTGCCTCACAATGCAGGCTGGAGCTGCTGCGCTGCCCCAAGCCCCGCTGTAATTGCACCGCCACACAATGGAGGCCGGGGCTGCCGCGCTGTGCTGCGCCCTTCTGCACGTGCACCGCCTGACAATGGAGTCTGTGTGCAAAGCGCTGCGCTGTGCCACGCTGCACTTGCACCGCCTAATAATGAAGGCCGGGCGTGCCGCGCTGTGCCGCGCCCTTCTCTACTTTCAGCGCCTGACAATGGAGTCCGGGGCCGCCGCGCTGCGCCTCGCCCGCTGCACTTCAACCACCTCACAATAGAGGCCAAGGCTGCCGCGCTGCACCGCACCGCACTGCGCCACGCTGTACTGGCACCGCCTCACAATGGAGGCCGGGGCCGCTATGCTGCGCTGCGCCCCCCTGCACTTCCAGCGCCTCACAATACAGGCCGGGGCTGCCACGCTGTGCCGCACCCCTTAGAATAAGTATTGCCTCACAATCGAAGCGGAGCCAGCTGCCATGTGCTACGCCCAGCTGTACTTGCAACGCCTCACAATGGAGGCCCAGCCAGCCGTGCTGCGCCACGCCCCGCTGCGCATGCAACGCCTCACAGTGGAGGCCGGGCCTGCCGCGCAGCACTGTTCTGTGCTGTATTTGCACCGCCTCACAATGGAGGCCAGGGATGCTGCCCTGTGCCATGCCCCGCTGCACTTGCACTGCCTCACAATGCAGGCTGGAGCTGCTGCGCTGCCCCAAGCCCCGCTGTAATTGCACCGCCACACAATGGAGGCCGGGGCTGCCGCGCTGTGCTGCGCCCTTCTGCACGTGCACCGCCTGACAATGGAGTCTGTGTGCAAAGCGCTGCGCTGTGCCACGCTGCACTTGCACCGCCTAATAATGAAGGCCGGGCGTGCCGCGCTGTGCCGCGCCCTTCTCTACTTTCAGCGCCTGACAATGGAGTCCGGGGCCGCCGCGCTGCGCCTCGCCCGCTGCACTTCAACCACCTCACAATAGAGGCCAAGGCTGCCGCGCTGCACCGCACCGCACTGCGCCACGCTGTACTGGCACCGCCTCACAATGGAGGCCGGGGCCGCTATGCTGCGCTGCGCCCCCCTGCACTTCCAGCGCCTCACAATACAGGCCGGGGCTGCCACGCTGTGCCGCACCCCTTAGAATAAGTATTGCCTCACAATCGAAGCGGAGCCAGCTGCCATGTGCTACGCCCAGCTGTACTTGCAACGCCTCACAATGGAGGCCCAGCCAGCCGTGCTGCGCCACGCCCCGCTGCGCATGCAACGCCTCACAGTGGAGGCCGGGCCTGCCGCGCAGCACTGTTCTGTGCTGTATTTGCACCGCCTCACAATGGAGGCCAGGGATGCTGCCCTGTGCCATGCCCCGCTGCACTTGCACTGCCTCACAATGCAGGCTGGAGCTGCTGCGCTGCCCCAAGCCCCGCTGTAATTGCACCGCCACACAATGGAGGCCGGGGCTGCCGCGCTGTGCTGCGCCCTTCTGCACGTGCACCGCCTGACAATGGAGTCTGTGTGCAAAGCGCTGCGCTGTGCCACGCTGCACTTGCACCGCCTAATAATGAAGGCCGGGCGTGCCGCGCTGCGCCGCGCCCCTCTCTACTTTCAGCGCCTGACAATGGAGTCCGGGGCCGCCGCGCTGCGCCTCGCCCGCTGCACTTCAACCACCTCACAATAGAGGCCAAGGCTGCCGCGCTGCACCGCACCGCACTGCGCCACGCTGTACTGGCACCGCCTCACAATGGAGGCCGGGGCCGCTATGCTGCGCTGCGCCCCCCTGCACTTCCAGCGCCTCACAATACAGGCCGGGGCTGCCACGCTGTGCCGCACCCCTTAGAATAAGTATTGCCTCACAATCGAAGCGGAGCCAGCTGCCATGTGCTACGCCCAGCTGTACTTGCAACGCCTCACAATGGAGGGCCAGCCAGCCGTGCTGCGCCACGCCCCGCTGCGCATGCAACGCCTCACAGTGGAGGCCGGGCCTGCCGCGCAGCACTGTTCTGTGCTGTATTTGCACCGCCTCACAATGGAGGCCAGGGATGCTGCCCTGTGCCATGCCCCGCTGCACTTGCACTGCCTCACAATGCAGGCTGGAGCTGCTGCGCTGCCCCAAGCCCCGCTGTAATTGCACCGCCACACAATGGAGGCCGGGGCTGCCGCGCTGTGCTGCGCCCTTCTGCACGTGCACCGCCTGACAATGGAGTCTGTGTGCAAAGCGCTGCGCTGTGCCACGCTGCACTTGCACCGCCTAATAATGAAGGCCGGGCGTGCCACGCTGTGCCGCGCCCTTCTCTACTTTCAGCGCCTGACAATGGAGTCCGGGGCCGCCGCGCTGCGCCTCGCCCGCTGCACTTCAACCACCTCACAATAGAGGCCAAGGCTGCCGCGCTGCACCGCACCGCACTGCGCCACGCTGTACTGGCACCGCCTCACAATGGAGGCCGGGGCCGCTATGCTGCGCTGCGCCCCCCTGCACTTCCAGCGCCTCACAATACAGGCCGGGGCTGCCACGCTGTGCCGCACCCCTTAGAATAAGTATTGCCTCACAATCGAAGCGGAGCCAGCTGCCATGTGCTACGCCCAGCTGTACTTGCAACGCCTCACAATGGAGGCCCAGCCAGCCGTGCTGCGCCACGCCCCGCTGCGCATGCAACGCCTCACAGTGGAGGCCGGGCCTGCCGCGCAGCACTGTTCTGTGCTGTATTTGCACCGCCTCACAATGGAGGCCAGGGATGCTGCACTGTGCCATGCCCCGCTGCACTTGCACTGCCTCACAATGCAGGCTGGAGCTGCTGCGCTGCCCCAAGCCCCCGCTGTAATTGCACCGCCACCCAATGGAGGCGGGGCTGCCGCGCTGTGCTGCGCCCTTCTGCACGTGCACCGCCTGACAATGGAGTCTGTGTGCAAAGCGCTGCGCTGTGCCACGCTGCACTTGCACCGCCTAATAATGAAGGCCGGGCGTGCCGCGCTGTGCCGCGCCCTTCTCTACTTTCAGCGCCTGACAATGGAGTCCGGGGCCGCCGCGCTGCGCCTCGCCCGCTGCACTTCAACCACCTCACAATAGAGGCCAAGGCTGCCGCGCTGCACCGCACCGCACTGCGCCACGCTGTACTGGCACCGCCTCACAATGGAGGCCGGGGCCGCTATGCTGCGCTGCGCCCCCCTGCACTTCCAGCGCCTCACAATACAGGCCGGGGCTGCCACGCTGTGCCGCACCCCTTAGAATAAGTATTGCCTCACAATCGAAGCGGAGCCAGCTGCCATGTGCTACGCCCAGCTGTACTTGCAACGCCTCACAATGGAGGCCCAGCCAGCCGTGCTGCGCCCGCCCCGCTGCGCATGCAACGCCTCACAGTGGAGGCCGGCCTGCCGCGCAGCACTGTTCTGTGCTGTATTTGCACCGCCTCACAATGGAGGCCAGGGATGTGCTGCGCGCCGCCCCGCTGCACTTGCACTGCCTCACAATGCAGGCTGGAGCTGCTGCGCTGCCCCAAGCCCCGCTGTAATTGCACCGCCACACAATGGAGGCCGGGCTGCCGCGCTGTGCTGCGCCCTTCTGCACGTGCACCGCCTGACAATGGAGTCTGTGGGCAAAGCGCTGCGCTGTGCCACGCTGCACTTGCACCGCCTAATAATGAAGGCCGGGCGTGCCGCGCTGTGCCGCGCCCCTCTCTACTTTCAGCGCCTGACAATGGAGTCCGGGGCCGCCGCGCTGCGCCTCGCCCGCTGCACTTCAACCACCTCACAATAGAGGCCAAGGCTGCCGCGCTGCACCGCACCGCACTGCGCCACGCTGTACTGGCACCGCCTCACAATGGAGGCCGGGGCCGCTATGCTGCGCTGCGCCCCCCTGCACTTCCAGCGCCTCACAATACAGGCCGGGGCTGCCACGCTGTGCCGCACCCCTTAGAATAAGTATTGCCTCACAATCGAAGCGGAGCCAGCTGCCATGTGCTACGCCCAGCTGTACTTGCAACGCCTCACAATGGAGGCCCAGCCAGCCGTGCTGCGCCACGCCCCGCTGCGCATGCAACGCCTCACAGTGGAGGCCGGGCTGCCGCGCAGCACTGTTCAGTGCTGTATTTGCACCGCCTCACAATGGAGGCCAGGGATGCGCCCTGTGCCATGCCCCGCTGCACTTGCACTGCCTCACAATGCAGGCTGGCTGCCGC
>NW_026562107.1:0-16752 GCF_028858705.1 Grus americana
TCTTTCCTGAAACCTCTACCACGGCCCCATTCACAGCCCTACTAACCCTGGAGCTACAGCCTCCTTTAGGCATCCAAAAACTGCGACATGCGACGGTGCGACTCTCTAGACATTTTCCAGATTCAAGCCTCAAAAGAGCAAAGGTCCGGGCCCTGCGCCCAGGCAAAACCTCCCAGCTCCGAAAGGTGTTTCTTTCCTGAAACCTCTACCATGGCCCCAGTCACAGCCCTACTAACCCTGGAGCTGTAGGGAACTTTAGTCATAGAAAAACTCCGACGTACGACAGAGCGGCTCGCTGGCCTTAGCCCGAGTTCAGCCCTCCAAACTGCAAACGTCTGGGCCCTGCTCCCAGGCAAAAGGTCCCAGCTGTGAAAGGTGTTTCTTTCCTGAAACCTCTACCATGGCCCCATTCACAGCCCTGCTAACCCTGGAGCTACACGCTTCTTTAGGCATCCAAAAACTCCGAGATGAGACTTAGCATCTCTCTGCCATTTTAGAGATTGAAGTTTCAGAATTGAAAACATCTGTGTTATGCTCCCAGGCGAAACCTCCCAGCCCCGAATGGTGTTTCTTTCCTGAAACCTCTACCATGGCCCCAGTCACAGTCCTACTAACCCTGGGGCTGTAGGGAACTTTAGTCATAGAAAAACTCCGACGTACGACAGAGCGGCTCGCTGGCCTTAGCCCGAGTTCAGCCCTCCAAACTGCAAATATCTGGGCCCTGCTTCCAGGCAAAAGGTCCCAGCTCCGAATGCTGTGTCTTTCCTGAAACCTCTACCATGGCCAGAGTCACAGCGCTACTGACCCTGGAGCTGCAGGCTCCTTTAGGCATCCAAAAACTCCGAGATGAGACTTAGCATCTCTCTAGCCATTTTCAAGATTCCAGCCTCAAAAAGAGCAAATGTCCGGGCCCTGCGCCCAGGCGAAACCTCCCAGCCCCTAAAGGTGTTTATTTCCTGAAACCTCTACCATGGCCCCATTCACAGCCCTACTAACCCTGGAGCTGCAGGCTCCTTTAGGCATCCAAAAACTCGGAGATGACACTTAGCATCTCTCTGCCATTTTAGAGATTGAAGCTTCAAAATTGAAAACATCTGTGTAATGCTCCCAGGTGAAACCTCCCAGCCCCGAATGGTGTTTCTTTCCTGAAACCTCTACCATGGCCCCAGTCACAGCCCTACTAACCCTGGGGCTGTAGGGAACTTTAGTCATAGAAAAACTCCGACGTACGACAGAGCGGCTCGCTGGCCTTAGCCCGAGTTCAGCCCTCCAAACTGCAAACGTCCGGGCCCTGCTTCCAGGCAAAAGGTCCCAGCTCCGAAAGCCGTGTCTTTCCTGAAACCTCTGCCATGGCCCCATTCACAGTCCTACTAACCCTGGAGCTGCAGGCTCCTTTAGGCATCCAAAAACTGCGACATGCGACGGCGCGACTCTCTAAACATTTTCAAGATTCAAGCCTCAAAACAGCAAACGTCCGGGCCTTGCGCCCAGGCGAAACCTCCCAGCCCCGAATGGTGTTTCTTTCCTGAAACCTCTACCACGGCCCCATTCACAGCCCTGCTAACCCTGGAGCTACACGCTTCTTTAGGCATCCAAAAACTCCGAGATGAGACTTAGCATCTCTCTGCCATTTTAGAGATTCAAGCTTCAGAATTGAAAACATCTGTGTAATGCTCCCAGGCGAAACCTCCCAGCCCCGAATGGTGTTTCTTTCCTGAAACCTCTACCATGGCCCCAGTCACAGTCCTACTAACCCTGGAGCTGTACGGAACTTTAGTCATAGAAAAAGTCCGACGTGCGATAGAGCGGCTCGCTATCCATTGCCTGCTTTCGCCCATCAAAACTGAAAACGATCGGGCTCTGCTCCTAGGCAAAACCTGCCAGCCATGAATGGTGTTTCTCTCCTGAAACCTCTACCATGGCCCCAGTCACAGCCCTTCTAGCACTGGGGCTGTACGGAACATTAGTCATAGAAAAACTCCGACGTACAACAGAGTGGCTCGCTGGCCTTAGCCCGAGTTCAGCCCTCCAAACTACAAACGTCTGGGCCCTGCTTCCAGGCAAAAGGTCCCAGCTCCGAATGCCGTGTCTTTCCTGAAACCTCTACCACGGCCCCATTCACAGCCCTACTAACCCTGGAGCTACAGCCTCCTTTAGGCATCCAAAAACTGCGACATGCGACGGCGCGACTCTCTAGACATTTTCAAGATTCAAGCCTCAAAACAGCAAACGTCCGGTCCCTGCGCCCAGGCGAAACCTCCCAGCCCCTAAAGGTGTTTCTTTCCTAAAACCTCTACCATGGCCCCATTCACAGCCCTGCTAACCCTAGAGCTGCAGGCTCCTTTAGGCATCCAAAAACTCCGAGATGAGACTTAGGATCTCTCTAGCCATTTTCGAGATTCCAGCCTCAAAACTGCAAACGTCCGGGCCCTGCGCCCAGGCGAAACCTCCCAGCCCCTAAAGGTGTTTATTTCCTGAACCCTCTACCACGGCCCCATTCACAGCCCAACTAACCCTGGAGCTACACGCTTCTTTAGGCATCCAAAAACTCCGAGATGAGACTTAGCATCTCTCTGCCATTTTAGAGATTGAAGCTTCAAAATTGAAAACATCTGTGTAATGCTCCCAGGCGAAACCTGCCAGCCCCGAATGGTGTTTCTTTCTTGAAACCTCTACCATGGCCCCAGTCACAGCCCTACTAACCTTCTGGCAGTAGGGAACTCTAGTCGCAGAAAACTCCGATATGCGACGCAGGGGCTCGCTGGCCTTAGCCCGCCTTCAGCCGTCAAAACTGCAAATGTCCGGGCCCTGCTCCCAGGGGAAACCTGCCAGCCATGAATGGTGTATCTCTCCTGAAACCTCTACCATGGCCCCAGTCACAGCCCTACTAACCCTGGAGCTGTAGGGAACTTTAGTCATAGAAAAACTCCGACGTACGACAGAGCGGCTCGCTGGCCTTAGCCCGAGTTCAGCCCTCCAAACTGCAAACGTCTGGGCCCTGCTCCCAGGCAAAAGGTCCCAGCTCCGAATGCCGTGTCTTTCCTGAAACCTCTACCACGGCCCCATTCACAGCCCTACTAACCCTGGAGCTACAGCCTCCTTTAGGCATCCAAAAACTGCGACATGCGACGGTGCGACTCTCTAGACATTTTCCAGATTCAAGCCTCAAAAGAGCAAAGGTCCGGGCCCTGCGCCCAGGCAAAACCTCCCAGCTCCGAAAGGTGTTTCTTTCCTGAAACCTCTACCATGGCCCCAGTCACAGCCCTACTAACCCTGGAGCTGTAGGGAACTTTAGTCATAGAAAAACTCCGACGTACGACAGAGCGGCTCGCTGGCCTTAGCCCGAGTTCAGCCCTCCAAACTGCAAACGTCTGGGCCCTGCTCCCAGGCAAAAGGTCCCAGCTGTGAAAGGTGTTTCTTTCCTGAAACCTCTACCATGGCCCCATTCACAGCCCTGCTAACCCTGGAGCTACACGCTTCTTTAGGCATCCAAAAACTCCGAGATGAGACTTAGCATCTCTCTGCCATTTTAGAGATTGAAGTTTCAGAATTGAAAACATCTGTGTAATGCTCCCAGGCGAAACCTCCCAGCCCCGAATGGTGTTTCTTTCCTGAAACCTCTACCATGGCCCCAGTCACAGCCATGCTAACCCTGGGGCTATAGGGAACTTTAGTCATAGAAAAACTCCGACGTACGACAGAGCGGCTCGCTGGCCTTAGCCCGAGTTCAGCCCTCCAAACTGCAAATATCTGGGCCCTGCTTCCAGGCAAAAGGTCCCAGCTCCGAATGCTGTGTCTTTCCTGAAACCTCTACCATGGCCAGAGTCACAGCGCTACTGACCCTGGAGCTGCAGGCTCCTTTAGGCATCCAAAAACTCCGAGATGAGACTTAGCATCTCTCTAGCCATTTTCAAGATTCCAGCCTCAAAAAGAGCAAATGTCCGGGCCCTGCGCCCAGGCGAAACCTCCCAGCCCCTAAAGGTGTTTATTTCCTGAAACCTCTACCATGGCCCCATTCACAGCCCTACTAAACCTGGAGCTGCAGGCTCCTTTAGGCATCCAAAAACTCGGAGATGACACTTAGCATCTCTCTGCCATTTTAGAGATTGAAGCTTCAAAATTGAAAACATCTGTGTAATGCTCCCAGGTGAAACCTCCCAGCCCCGAATGGTGTTTCTTTCCTGAAACCTCTGCCATGGCCCCATTCACAGTCCTACTAACCCTGGCACTGCAGGCTCCTTTAGGCATCCAAAAACTGCGACATGAGACGGCGCGACTCTCTAAACATTTTCAAGATTCAAGCCTCAAAACAGCAAACGTCCGGGCCTTGCGCCCAGGCGAAACCTCCCAGCCCCGAATGGTGTTTCTTTCCTGAAACCTCTACCACGGCCCCATTCACAGCCCTGCTAACCCTGGAGCTACACGCTTCTTTAGGCATCCAAAAACTCCGAGATGAGACTTAGCATCTCTCTGCCATTTTAGAGATTCAAGCTTCAGAATTGAAAACATCTGTGTAATGCTCCCAGGCGAAACCTCCCAGCCCCGAATGGTGTTTCTTTCCTGAAACCTCTACCATGGCCCCAGTCACAGTCCTACTAACCCTGGAGCTGTACGGAACTTTAGTCATAGAAAAAGTCCGACGTGCGATAGAGCGGCTCGCTATCCATTGCCTGCTTTCGCCCATCAAAACTGAAAACGATCGGGCTCTGCTCCTAGGCAAAACCTGCCAGCCATGAATGGTGTTTCTCTCCTGAAACCTCTACCATGGCCCCAGTCACAGCCCTTCTAGCACTGGGGCTGTACGGAACTTTAGTCATAGAAAAACTCCGACGTACAACAGAGTGGCTCGCTGGCCTTAGCCCGAGTTCAGCCCTCCAAACTACAAACGTCTGGGCCCTGCTTCCAGGCAAAAGGTCCCAGCTCCGAATGCCGTGTCTTTCCTGAAACCTCTACCACGGCCCCATTCACAGCCCTACTAACCCTGGAGCTACAGCCTCCTTTAGGCATCCAAAAACTGCGACATGCGACGGCGCGACTCTCTAGACATTTTCAAGATTCAAGCCTCAAAACAGCAAACGTCCGGTCCCTGCGCCCAGGCGAAACCTCCCAGCCCCTAAAGGTGTTTCTTTCCTAAAACCTCTGCCATGGCCCCATTCACAGCCCTGCTAACCCTAGAGCTGCAGGCTCCTTTAGGCATCCAAAAACTCCGAGATGAGACTTAGGATCTCTCTAGCCATTTTCGAGATTCCAGCCTCAAAACTGCAAACGTCCGGGCCCTGCGCCCAGGCGAAACCTCCCAGCCCCTAAAGGTGTTTATTTCCTGAACCCTCTACCACGGCCCCATTCACAGCCCAACTAACCCTGGAGCTACACGCTTCTTTAGGCATCCAAAAACTCCGAGATGAGACTTAGCATCTCTCTGCCATTTTAGAGATTGAAGCTTCAAAATTGAAAACATCTGTGTAATGCTCCCAGGCGAAACCTCCCAGCCCCGAATGGTGTTTCTTTCTTGAAACCTCTACCATGGCCCCAGTCACAGCCCTACTAACCTTCTGGCAGTAGGGAACTCTAGTCGCAGAAAACTCCGATATGCGACGCAGGGGCTCGCTGGCCTTAGCCCGCCTTCAGCCGTCAAAACTGCAAACGTCCGGGCCCTGCTCCCAGGGGAAACCTGCCAGCCATGAATGGTGTATCTCTCCTGAAACCTCTACCATGGCCCCAGTCACAGCCCTACTAACCCTGGAGCTGTAGGGAACTTTAGTCATAGAAAAACTCCGACGTACGACAGAGCGGCTCGCTGGCCTTAGCCCGAGTTCAGCCCTCCAAACTGCAAACGGCTGGGCCCTGCTCCCAGGCAAAAGGTCCCAGCTCCGAATGCCGTGTCTTTCCTGAAACCTCTACCACGGCCCCATTCACAGCCCTGCTAACCCTGGAGCTACAGCCTCCTTTAGGCATCCAAAAAACTGCGACATGCGACGGTGCGACTCTCTAGACATTTTAGAGATTCAAGCTTCAAAATTGAAAACATCTGTGTAATGCTCCCAGGCGAAACCTCCCAGCCCCGAATGGTGTTTCTTTCCTGAAACCTCTACCATGGCCCCATTCACAGTCCTACTAACCCTGGAGCTGCAGGCTCCTTTAGGCATCCAAAAACTCCGACATGAGACGGCGCGACTCTCTAGACATTTTCGAGATTCAAGCCTCAAAACAGCAAACGTCCGGGCCCTGCGCCCAGGCGAAACCTCCCAGCCCCGAATGGTGTTTATTTCCTGAAACCTCTACCACGGCCCCATTCACAGCCCTGCTAACCCTGGAGCTACACGCTTCTTTAGGCATCCAAAAACTCCGAGATGAGACTTAGCATCTCTCTGCCATTTTAGAGATTGAAGCTTCAGAATTGAAAACATCTGTGTAATGCTCCCAGGCGAAACCTCCCAGCCCCGAATGGTGTTTCTTTCCTGAAACCTCTACCATGGCCCCAGTCACAGTCCTACTAACCCTGGAGCTGTACGGAACTTTAGTCATAGAAAAAGTCCGACGTGCGATAGAGCGGCTCGCTATCCATTGCCTGCTTTCGCCCATCAAAACTGAAAACGATCGGGCTCTGCTCCTAGGCAAAACCTGCCAGCCATGAATGGTGTTTCTCTCCTGAAACCTCTACCATGGCCCCAGTCACAGCCCTTCTAGCACTGGGGCTGTACGGAACTTTAGTCATAGAAAAACTCCGACGTACAACAGAGTGGCTCGCTGGCCTTAGCCCGAGTTCAGCCCTCCAAACTACAAACGTCTGGGCCCTGCTTCCAGGCAAAAGGTCCCAGCTCCGAATGCCGTGTCTTTCCTGAAACCTCTACCACGGCCCCATTCACAGCCCTACTAACCCTGGAGCTACAGCCTCCTTTAGGCATCCAAAAACTGCGACATGCGACGGCGCGACTCTCTAGACATTTTCAAGATTCAAGCCTCAAAACAGCAAACGTCCGGTCCCTGCGCCCAGGCGAAACCTCCCAGCCCCTAAAGGTGTTTCTTTCCTAAAACCTCTGCCATGGCCCCATTCACAGCCCTGCTAACCCTAGAGCTGCAGGCTCCTTTAGGCATCCAAAAACTCCGAGATGAGACTTAGGATCTCTCTAGCCATTTTCGAGATTCCAGCCTCAAAACTGCAAACGTCCGGGCCCTGCGCCCAGGCGAAACCTCCCAGCCCCTAAAGGTGTTTATTTCCTGAACCCTCTACCACGGCCCCATTCACAGCCCAACTAACCCTGGAGCTACACGCTTCTTTAGGCATCCAAAAACTCCGAGATGAGACTTAGCATCTCTCTGCCATTTTAGAGATTGAAGCTTCAAAATTGAAAACATCTGTGTAATGCTCCCAGGCGAAACCTCCCAGCCCCGAATGGTGTTTCTTTCTTGAAACCTCTACCATGGCCCCAGTCACAGCCCTACTAACCTTCTGGCAGTAGGGAACTCTAGTCGCAGAAAACTCCGATATGCGACGCAGGGGCTCGCTGGCCTTAGCCCGCCTTCAGCCGTCAAAACTGCAAATGTCCGGGCCCTGCTCCCAGGGGAAACCTGCCAGCCATGAATGGTGTATCTCTCCTGAAACCTCTACCATGGCCCCAGTCACAGCCCTACTAACCCTGGAGCTGTAGGGAACTTTAGTCATAGAAAAACTCCGACGTACGACAGAGCGGCTCGCTGGCCTTAGCCCGAGTTCAGCCCTCCAAACTGCAAACGGCTGGGCCCTGCTCCCAGGCAAAAGGTCCCAGCTCCGAATGCCGTGTCTTTCCTGAAACCTCTACCACGGCCCCATTCACAGCCCTGCTAACCCTGGAGCTACACGCTTCTTTAGGCATCCAAAAACTCCGAGATGAGACTTAGCATCTCTCTGCCATTTTAGAGATTCAAGCTTCAGAATTGAAAACATCTGTGTAATGCTCCCAGGCGAAACCTCCCAGCCCCGAAAGGTGTTTCTTTCCTGAAACCTCTACCATGGCCCCAGTCACAGCCATGCTAACCCTGGGGCTATAGGGAACTTTAGTCATAGAAAAACTCCGACGTACGACAGAGCGGCTCGCTGGCCTTAGCCCGAGTTCAGCCCTCCAAACTGCAAATATCTGGGCCCTGCTTCCAGGCAAAAGGTCCCAGCTCCGAATGCTGTGTCTTTCCTGAAACCTCTACCATGGCCAGAGTCACAGCGCTACTGACCCTGGAGCTGCAGGCTCCTTTAGGCATCCAAAAACTCCGAGATGAGACTTAGCATCTCTCTAGCCATTTTCAAGATTCCAGCCTCAAAAAGAGCAAATGTCCGGGCCCTGCGCCCAGGCGAAACCTCCCAGCCCCTAAAGGTGTTTATTTCCTGAAACCTCTACCATGGCCCCATTCACAGCCCTACTAAACCTGGAGCTGCAGGCTCCTTTAGGCATCCAAAAACTCGGAGATGACACTTAGCATCTCTCTGCCATTTTAGAGATTGAAGCTTCAAAATTGAAAACATCTGTGTAATGCTCCCAGGTGAAACCTCCCAGCCCCGAATGGTGTTTCTTTCCTGAAACCTCTGCCATGGCCCCATTCACAGTCCTACTAACCCTGGCACTGCAGGCTCCTTTAGGCATCCAAAAACTGCGACATGAGACGGCGCGACTCTCTAAACATTTTCAAGATTCAAGCCTCAAAACAGCAAACGTCCGGGCCTTGCGCCCAGGCGAAACCTCCCAGCCCCGAATGGTGTTTCTTTCCTGAAACCTCTACCACGGCCCCATTCACAGCCCTGCTAACCCTGGAGCTACACGCTTCTTTAGGCATCCAAAAACTCCGAGATGAGACTTAGCATCTCTCTGCCATTTTAGAGATTCAAGCTTCAGAATTGAAAACATCTGTGTAATGCTCCCAGGCGAAACCTCCCAGCCCCTAATGGTGTTTCTTTCCTGAAACCTCTACCATGGCCCCAGTCACAGTCCTACTAACCCTGGAGCTGTACGGAACTTTAGTCATAGAAAAAGTCCGACGTGCGATAGAGCGGCTCGCTATCCATTGCCTGCTTTCGCCCATCAAAACTGAAAACGATCGGGCTCTGCTCCTAGGCAAAACCTGCCAGCCATGAATGGTGTTTCTCTCCTGAAACCTCTACCATGGCCCCAGTCACAGCCCTTCTAGCACTGGGGCTGTACGGAACTTTAGTCATAGAAAAACTCCGACGTACAACAGAGTGGCTCGCTGGCCTTAGCCCGAGTTCAGCCCTCCAAACTACAAACGTCTGGGCCCTGCTTCCAGGCAAAAGGTCCCAGCTCCGAATGCCGTGTCTTTCCTGAAACCTCTACCACGGCCCCATTCACAGCCCTACTAACCCTGGAGCTACAGCCTCCTTTAGGCATCCAAAAACTGCGACATGCGATGGCGCGACTCTCTAGACATTTTCAAGATTCAAGCCTCAAAACAGGAAACGTCCGGTCCCTGCGCCCAGGCGAAACCTCCCAGCCCCTAAAGGTGTTTCTTTCCTAAAACCTCTACCATGGCCCCATTCACAGCCCTGCTAACCCTAGAGCTGCAGGCTCCTTTAGGCATCCAAAAACTCCGAGATGAGACTTAGGATCTCTCTAGCCATTTTCGAGATTCCAGCCTCAAAACTGCAAACGTCCGGGCCCTGCGCCCAGGCGAAACCTCCCAGCCCCTAAAGGTGTTTATTTCCTGAACCCTCTACCACGGCCCCATTCACAGCCCAACTAACCCTGGAGCTACACGCTTCTTTAGGCATCCAAAAACTCCGAGATGAGACTTAGCATCTCTCTGCCATTTTAGAGATTGAAGCTTCAAAATTGAAAACATCTGTGTAATGCTCCCAGGCGAAACCTCCCAGCCCCGAATGGTGTTTCTTTCTTGAAACCTCTACCATGGCCCCAGTCACAGCCCTACTAACCTTCTGGCAGTAGGGAACTCTAGTCGCAGAAAACTCCGATATGCGACGCAGGGGCTCGCTGGCCTTAGCCCGCCTTCAGCCGTCAAAACTGCAAATGTCCGGGCCCTGCTCTCAGGGGAAACCTGCCAGCCATGAATGGTGTATCTCTCCTGAAACCTCTACCATGGCCCCAGTCACAGCCCTACTAACCCTGGAGCTGTAGGGAACTTTAGTCATAGAAAAACTCCGACGTACGACAGAGCGGCTCGCTGGCCTTAGCCCGAGTTCAGCCCTCCAAACTGCAAACGTCTGGGCCCTGCTCCCAGGCAAAAGGTCCCAGCTCCGAATGCCGTGTCGTTCCTGAAACCTCTGCCATGGCCCCATTCACAGTCCTACTAACCCTGGAGCTGCAGGCTCCTTTAGTCATCCAAAAACTGCGACATGCGACGGCGCGACTCTCTAGACATTTTCAAGATTCAAGCCTCAAAACAGCAAACGTCCGGGCCTTGCGCCCAGGCGAAACCTCCCAGCCCCGAATGGTGTTTCTTTCCTGAAACCTCTACCACGGCTCCATTCACAGCCCTGCTAACCCTAGAGCTGCAGGCTCCTTTAGGCATCCAAAAACTCCGAGATGAGACTTAGGATCTCTCTAGCCATTTTCGAGATTCCAGCCTCAAAACTGCAAACGTCCGGGCCCTGCGCCCAGGCGAAACCTCCCAGCCCCTAAAGGTGTTTATTTCCTGAACCCTCTACCACGGCCCCATTCACAGCCCAACTAACCCTGGAGCTACACGCTTCTTTAGGCATCCAAAAACTCCGAGATGAGACTTAGCATCTCTCTGCCATTTTAGAGATTGAAGCTTCAAAATTGAAAACATCTGTGTAATGCTCCCAGGCGAAACCTGCCAGCCCCGAATGGTGTTTCTTTCTTGAAACCTCTACCATGGCCCCAGTCACAGCCCTACTAACCTTCTGGCAGTAGGGAAGTCTAGTCGCAGAAAACTCCGATATGCGACGCAGGGGCTCGCTGGCCTTAGCCCGCCTTCAGCCGTCAAAACTGCAAATGTCCGGGCCCTGCTCCCAGGGGAAACCTGCCAGCCATGAATGGTGTATCTCTCCTGAAACCTCTACCATGGCCCCAGTCACAGCCCTACTAACCCTGGAGCTGTAGGGAACTTTAGTCATAGAAAAACTCCGACGTACGACAGAGCGGCTCGCTGGCCTTAGCCCGAGTTCAGCCCTCCAAACTGCAAACGGCTGGGCCCTGCTCCCAGGCAAAAGGTCCCAGCTCCGAATGCCGTGTCTTTCCTGAAACCTCTACCACGGCCCCATTCACAGCCCTACTAACCCTGGAGCTACAGCCTCCTTTAGGCATCCAAAAACTGCGACATGCGACGGTGCGACTCTCTAGACATTTTCCAGATTCAAGCCTCAAAAGAGCAAAGGTCCGGGCCCTGCGCCCAGGCAAAACCTCCCAGCTCCGAAAGGTGTTTCTTTCCTGAAACCTCTACCATGGCCCCAGTCACAGCCCTACTAACCCTGGAGCTGTAGGGAACTTTAGTCATAGAAAAACTCCGACGTACGACAGAGCGGCTCGCTGGCCTTAGCCCGAGTTCAGCCCTCCAAACTGCAAACGTCTGGGCCCTGCTCCCAGGCAAAAGGTCCCAGCTGTGAAAGGTGTTTCTTTCCTGAAACCTCTACCATGGCCCCATTCACAGCCCTGCTAACCCTGGAGCTACACGCTTCTTTAGGCATCCAAAAACTCCGAGATGAGACTTAGCATCTCTCTGCCATTTTAGAGATTGAAGTTTCAGAATTGAAAACATCTGTGTAATGCTCCCAGGCGAAACCTACCAGCCCCGAATGGTGTTTCTTTCCTGAAACCTCTACCATGGCCCCATTCACAGCCATGCTAACCCTGGGGCTATAGGGAACTTTAGTCATAGAAAAACTCCGACGTACGACAGAGCGGCTCGCTGGCCTTAGCCCGAGTTCAGCCCTCCAAACTGCAAATATCTGGGCCCTGCTTCCAGGCAAAAGGTCCCAGCTCCGAATGCTGTGTCTTTCCTGAAACCTCTACCATGGCCAGAGTCACAGCGCTACTGACCCTGGAGCTGCAGGCTCCTTTAGGCATCCAAAAACTCCAAGATGAGACTTAGCATCTCTCTAGCCATTTTCAAGATTCCAGCCTCAAAAAGAGCAAATGTCCGGGCCCTGCGCCCAGGCGAAACCTCCCAGCCCCTAAAGGTGTTTATTTCCTGAAACCTCTACCATGGCCCCATTCACAGCCCTACTAACCCTGGAGCTGCAGGCTCCTTTAGGCATCCAAAAACTCGGAGATGACACTTAGCATCTCTCTGCCATTTTAGAGATTGAAGCTTCAAAATTGAAAACATCTGTGTAATGCTCCCAGGTGAAACCTCCCAGCCCCGAATGGTGTTTCTTTCCTGAAACCTCTGCCATGGCCCCATTCACAGTCCTACTAACCCTGGCACTGCAGGCTCCTTTAGGCATCCAAAAACTGCGACATGAGACGGCGCGACTCTCTAAACATTTTCAAGATTCAAGCCTCAAAACAGCAAACGTCCGGGCCTTGCGCCCAGGCGAAACCTCCCAGCCCCGAATGGTGTTTCTTTCCTGAAACCTCTACCACGGCCCCATTCACAGCCCTGCTAACCCTGGAGCTACACGCTTCTTTAGGCATCCAAAAACTCCGAGATGAGACTTAGCATCTCTCTGCCATTTTAGAGATTCAAGCTTCAGAATTGAAAACATCTGTGTAATGCTCCCAGGCGAAACCTCCCAGCCCCGAATGGTGTTTCTTTCCTGAAACCTCTACCATGGCCCCAGTCACAGTCCTACTAACCCTGGAGCTGTACGGAACTTTAGTCATAGAAAAAGTCCGACGTGCGATAGAGCGGCTCGCTATCCATTGCCTGCTTTCGCCCATCAAAACTGAAAACGATCGGGCTCTGCTCCTAGGCAAAACCTGCCAGCCATGAATGGTGTTTCTCTCCTGAAACCTCTACCATGGCCCCAGTCACAGCCCTTCTAGCACTGGGGCTGTAGGGAACTTTAGTCATAGAAAAACTCCGACGTACGACAGAGTGGCTCGCTGGCCTTAGCCCGAGTTCAGCCCTCCAAACTACAAACGTCTGGGCCCTGCTTCCAGGCAAAAGGTCCCAGCTCCGAATGCCGTGTCTTTCCTGAAACCTCTACCACGGCCCCATTCACAGCCCTACTAACCCTGGAGCTACAGCCTCCTTTAGGCATCCAAAAACTGCGACATGCGATGGCGCGACTCTCTAGACATTTTCAAGATTCAAGCCTCAAAACAGCAAACGTCCGGTCCCTGCGCCCAGGCGAAACCTCCCAGCCCCTAAAGGTGTTTCTTTCCTAAAACCTCTACCATGGCCCCATTCACAGCCCTGCTAACCCTAGAGCTGCAGGCTCCTTTAGGCATCCAAAAACTCCGAGATGAGACTTAGGATCTCTCTAGCCATTTTCGAGATTCCAGCCTCAAAACTGCAAACGTCCGGGCCCTGCGCCCAGGCGAAACCTCCCAGCCCCTAAAGGTGTTTATTTCCTGAACCCTCTACCACGGCCCCATTCACAGCCCAACTAACCCTGGAGCTACACGCTTCTTTAGGCATCCAAAAACTCCGAGATGAGACTTAGCATCTCTCTGCCATTTTAGAGATTGAAGCTTCAAAATTGAAAACATCTGTGTAATGCTCCCAGGCGAAACCTGCCAGCCCCGAATGGTGTTTCTTTCTTGAAACCTCTACCATGGCCCCAGTCACAGCCCTACTAACCTTCTGGCAGTAGGGAACTCTAGTCGCAGAAAACTCCGATATGCGACGCAGGGGCTCGCTGGCCTTAGCCCGCCTTCAGCCGTCAAAACTGCAAATGTCCGGGCCCTGCTCCCAGGGGAAACCTGCCAGCCATGAATGGTGTATCTCTCCTGAAACCTCTACCATGGCCCCAGTCACAGCCCTACTAACCCTGGAGCTGTAGGGAACTTTAGTCATAGAAAAACTCCGACGTACGACAGAGCGGCTCGCTGGCCTTAGCCCGAGTTCAGCCCTCCAAACTGCAAACGGCTGGGCCCTGCTCCCAGGCAAAAGGTCCCAGCTCCGAATGCCGTGTCTTTCCTGAAACCTCTACCACGGCCCCATTCACAGCCCTACTAACCCTGGAGCTACAGCCTCCTTTAGGCATCCAAAAACTGCGACATGCGACGGTGCGACTCTCTAGACATTTTCCAGATTCAAGCCTCAAAAGAGCAAAGGTCCGGGCCCTGCGCCCAGGCAAAACCTCCCAGCTCCGAAAGGTGTTTCTTTCCTGAAACCTCTACCATGGCCCCAGTCACAGCCCTACTAACCCTGGAGCTGTAGGGAACTTTAGTCATAGAAAAACTCCGACGTACGACAGAGCGGCTCGCTGGCCTTAGCCCGAGTTCAGCCCTCCAAACTGCAAACGTCTGGGCCCTGCTCCCAGGCAAAAGGTCCCAGCTGTGAAAGGTGTTTCTTTCCTGAAACCTCTACCATGGCCCCATTCACAGCCCTGCTAACCCTGGAGCTGCAGGCTCCTTTAGGCATCCAAAAACTCCGAGATGAGACTTAGCATCTCTCTGCCATTTTAGAGATTGAAGTTTCAGAATTGAAAACATCTGTGTTATGCTCCCAGGCGAAACCTCCCAGCCCCGAATGGTGTTTCTTTCCTGAAACCTCTACCATGGCCCCAGTCACAGTCCTACTAACCCTGGGGCTGTAGGGAACTTTAGTCATAGAAAAACTCCGACGTACGACAGAGCGGCTCGCTGGCCTTAGCCCGAGTTCAGCCCTCCAAACTGCAAATATCTGGGCCCTGCTTCCAGGCAAAAGGTCCCAGCTCCGAATGCCGTGTCTTTCCTGAAACCTCTACCATGGCCCCATTCACAGTCCTACTAACCCTGGAGCTGCAGGCTCCTTTAGGCATCCAAAAACTGCGACATGCGACGGCGCGACTCTCTAAACATTTTCAAGATTCAAGCCTCAAAACAGCAAACGTCCGGGCCCTGCGCCCAGGCGAAACCTCCCAGCCCCGAATGGTGTTTCTTTCCTGAAACCTCTACCACGGCCCCATTCACAGCCCTGCTAACCCTGGAGCTACACGCTTCTTTAGGCATCCAAAAACTCCGAGATGAGACTTAGCATCTCTCTGCCATTTTAGAGATTCAAGCTTCAGAATTGAAAACATCTGTGTAATGCTCCCAGGCGAAACCTCCCAGCCCCGAATGGTGTTTCTTTCCTGAAACCTCTACCATGGCCCCAGTCACAGTCCTACTAACCCTGGAGCTGTACGGAACTTTAGTCATAGAAAAAGTCCGACGTGCGATAGAGCGGCTCGCTATCCATTGCCTGCTTTCGCCCATCAAAACTGAAAACGATCGGGCTCTGCTCCTAGGCAAAACCTGCCAGCCATGAATGGTGTTTCTCTCCTGAAACCTCTACCATGGCCCCAGTCACAGCCCTTCTAGCACTGGGGCTGTAGGGAACTTTAGTCATAGAAAAACTCCGACGTACGACAGAGTGGCTCGCTGGCCTTAGCCCGAGTTCAGCCCTCCAAACTACAAACGTCTGGGCCCTGCTTCCAGGCAAAAGGTCCCAGCTCCGAATGCCGTGTCTTTCCTGAAACCTCTACCACGGCCCCATTCACAGCCCTACTAACCCTGGAGCTACAGCCTCCTTTAGGCATCCAAAAACTGCGACATGCGACGGCGCGACTCTCTAGACATTTTCAAGATTCAAGCCTCAAAACAGCAAACGTCCGGTCCCTGCGCCCAGGCGAAACCTCCCAGCCCCTAAAGGTGTTTCTTTCCTAAAACCTCTGCCATGGCCCCATTCACAGCCCTGCTAACCCTAGAGCTGCAGGCTCCTTTAGGCATCCAAAAACTCCGAGATGAGACTTAGGATCTCTCTAGCCATTTTCGAGATTCCAGCCTCAAAACTGCAAACGTCCGGGCCCTGCGCCCAGGCGAAACCTCCCAGCCCCTAAAGGTGTTTATTTCCTGAACCCTCTACCACGGCCCCATTCACAGCCCAACTAACCCTGGAGCTACACGCTTCTTTAGGCATCCAAAAACTCCGAGATGAGACTTAGCATCTCTCTGCCATTTTAGAGATTGAAGCTTCAAAATTGAAAACATCTGTGTAATGCTCCCAGGCGAAACCTCCCAGCCCCGAATGGTGTTTCTTTCTTGAAACCTCTACCATGGCCCCAGTCACAGCCCTACTAACCTTCTGGCAGTAGGGAACTCTAGTCGCAGAAAACTCCGATATGCGACGCAGGGGCTCGCTGGCCTTAGCCCGCCTTCAGCCGTCAAAACTGCAAATGTCCGGGCCCTGCTCCCAGGGGAAACCTGCCAGCCATGAATGGTGTATCTCTCCTGAAACCTCTACCATGGCCCCAGTCACAGCCCTACTAACCCTGGAGCTGTAGGGAACTTTAGTCATAGAAAAACTCCGACGTACGACAGAGCGGCTCGCTGGCCTTAGCCCGAGTTCAGCCCTCCAAACTGCAAACGGCTGGGCCCTGCTCCCAGGCAAAAGGTCCCAGCTCCGAATGCCGTGTCTTTCCTGAAACCTCTACCACGGCCCCATTCACAGCCCTACTAACCCTGGAGCTACAGCCTCCTTTAGGCATCCAAAAACTGCGACATGCGACGGTGCGACTCTCTAGACATTTTCCAGATTCAAGCCTCAAAAGAGCAAAGGTCCGGGCCCTGCGCCCAGGCAAAACCTCCCAGCTCCGAAAGGTGTTTCTTTCCTGAAACCTCTACCATGGCCCCAGTCACAGCCCTACTAACCCTGGAGCTG
>NW_026562108.1:0-2500 GCF_028858705.1 Grus americana
ACCCCCCCCCCCCCCCCCCCCCCCCCCCCCCCCCCCCCCCCCCCCCCCCCCCCCCCCCCCCCCCCCCCCCCCCCGCCCCCCCCCCCCCCCCCCCCCCCCCCCCCCCCCCCCCCCCCCCCCCCCCCCCCCCCCCCCCCCCCCCCCCCCCCCCCCCCCCCCCCCCCCCCCCCCCCCCCCCCCCCCCCCCCCCCCCCCCCCCCCCCCCCCCCCCCCCCCCCCCCCCCCCCCCCCCCCCCCCCCCCCCCCCCCCCCCCCCCCCCCCCCCCCCCCCCCCCCCCCCCCCCCCCCCCCCCCCCCCCCCCCCCCCCCCCCCCCCCCCCCCCCCCCCCCCCCCCCCCCCCCCCCCCCCCCCCCCCCCCCCCCCCCCCCCCCCCCCCCCCCCCCCCCCCCCCCCCCCCCCCCCCCCCCCCCCCCCCCCCCCCCCCCCCCCCCCCCCCCCCCCCCCCCCCCCCCCCCCCCCCCCCCCCCCCCCCCCCCCCCCCCCCCCCCCCCCCCCCCCCCCCCCCCCCCCCCCCCCCCCCCCCCCCCCCCCCCCCCCCCCCCCCCCCCCCCCCCCCCCCCCCCCCCCCCCCCCCCCCCCCCCCCCACCCCCCCCCCCCCCCCCCCCCCCCCCCCCCCCCCCCCCCCCCCCCCCCCCCCCCCCCCCCCCCCCCCCCCCCCCCCCCCCCCCCCCCCCCCCCCCCCCCCCCCCCCCCCCCCCCCCCCCCCCCCCCCCCCCCCCCCCCCCCCCCCCCCCCCCCCCCCCCCCCCCCCCCCCCCCCCCCCCCCCCCCCCCCCCCCCCCCCCCCCCCCCCCCCCCCCCCCCCCCCCCCCCCCCCCCCCCCCCCCCCCCCCCCCCCCCCCCCCCCCCCCCCCCCCCCCCCCCCCCCCCCCCCCCCCCCCCCCCCCCCCACCCCCCCCCCCCCCCCCCCCCCCCCCCCCCCCCCCCCCCCCCCCCCCCCCCCCCCCCACCCCCCCCCCCCCCCCCCCCCCCCCCCCCCCCCCCCCCCCCCCCCACCCCCCCCCCCCCCCCCCCCCCCCCCCCCCCCCCCCCCCCCCCCCCCCCCCCCCCCCCCCCCCCCCCCCCCCCCCCCCCCCCCCCCCCCCCCCCCCCCCCCCCCCCCCCCCCCCCCCCCCCCCACCCCCCCCCCCCCCCCCCCCCCCCCCCCCCCCCCCCCCCCCCCCCCCCCCCCCCCCCCCCCCCCCCACCCCCCCCCCCCCCCCCCCCCCCCCCCCCCCCCCCCCCCCCCCCCCCCCCCCCCCCCCCCCCCCCCCCCCCCCCCCCCCCCCCCCCCCCCCCCCCCCCCCCCCCCCCCCCCCCCCCCCCCCCCCCCCCCCCCCCCCCCCCCCCCCCCCCCCCCCCCCCCCCCCCCCCCCCCCCCCCCCCCCCCCCCCCCCCCCCCCCCCCCCCCCCCCCCCCCCCCCCCCCCCCCCCCCCCCCCCCCCCCCCCCCCCCCCCCCCCCCCCCCCCCCCCCCCCCCCCCCCCCCCCCCCCCCCCCCCCCCCCCCCCCCCCTCCCCCCCCCCCACCCACCCCCCCCCCCCCCCCCCCCCCCCCCCCCCCCCCCCCCCCCCCCCCCCCCCCCCCCCCCCCCCCCCCCCCCCCCCCCCCCCCCCCCCCCCCCCCCCCCCCCCCCCCCCCCCCCCCCCCCCCCCCCCCCCCCCCCCCCCCCCCCCCCCCCCCCCCCCCCCCCCCCCCCCCCCCCCCGCCCCCCCCCCCCCCCCCCCCCCCCCCCCCCCCCCCCCCCCCCCCCCCCCCCCCCCCCCCCCCCCCCCCCCCCCCCCCCCCCCCCCCCCCCCCCCCCCCCCCCCCCCCCCCCCCCCCCCCCCCCCCCCCCCCCCCCCCCCCCCCCCCCCCCCCCCCCTCCCCCCCCCCCCCCCCCCCCCCCCCCCCCCCCCCCCCCCCCCCCCCCCCACCCCCCCCCCCCCCCCCCCCCCCCCCCCCCCCCCCCCCCCCCCCCCCCCCCCCCCCCCCCCCCCCCCCCCCCCCCCCCCCCCCCCCCCCCCCCCCCCCCCCCCCCCCCCCCCCCCCCCCCCCCCCCCCCCCCCCCCCCCCCCCCCCCCCCCCCCCCCCCCCCCCCCCCCCCCCCCCCCCCCCCCCCCCCCCCCCCCCCCCCCCCCCCCCCCCCCCCCCCCCCCCCCCCCCCCCCCCCCCCCCCCCCCCCCCCCCCCCCCCCCCCCCCCCCCCCCCCCCCCCCCCCCCCCCCCCCCCCCCCCCCCCCCCCCCCCCCCCCCCCCCCCCCCCCCCCCCCCCCCCCCCCCCCCCCCCCCCCCCCCCCCCCCCCCCCCCCCCCCCCCCCCCCCTCCCCCCCCCCCCCCCCCCCCCCCCCCCCCCCCCCCCCCCCCCCCCCCCCCCCCCCCCCTCCCCCCCCCCCCCCCCCCCCCCCCCCCCCCCCCCCCCCCCCCCCCCCCCCCCCCCCCCCCCCCCCCCCCCCCCCCCCCCCCCCCCCCCCCCCCCCCCCCCCCCCCCCCCCCCCCCCCCCCCCCCCCCCCCCCCCCCCCCCCCCCCCCCCCCCCCCCCC
>NW_026562108.1:7500-60000 GCF_028858705.1 Grus americana
CCCCCCCCCCCCCCCCCCCCCCCCCCCCCCCCCCCCCCCCCCCCCCCCCCCCCCCCCCCCCCCCCCCCCCCCCCCCCCCCCCCCCCCCCCCCCCCCCCCCCCCCCCCCCCCCCCCCCCCCCCCCCCCCCCCCCCCCCCCCCCCCCCCCCCCCCCCCCCCCCCCCCCCCCCCCCCCCCCCCCCCCCCCCCCCCCCCCCCCCCCCCCCCCCCCCCCCCCCCCCCCCCCCCCCCCCCCCCCCCCCCCCCCCCCCCCCCCCCCCCCCCCCCCCCCCCCCCCCCCCCCCCCCCCCCCCCCCCCCCCCCCCCCCCCCCCCCCCCCCCCCCCCCCCCCCCCCCCCCCCCCCCCCCCCCCCCCCCCCCCCCCCCCCCCCCCCCCCCCCCCCCCCCCCCCCCCCCCCCCCCCCCCCCCCCCCCCCCCCCCCCCCCCCCCCCCCCCCCCCCCCCCCCCCCCCCCCCCCCCCCCCCCCCCCCCCCCCCCCCCCCCCCCCCCCCCCCCCCCCCCCCCCCCCCCCCCCCCCCCCCCCCCCCCCCCCCCCCCCCCCCCCCCCCCCCCCCCCCCCCCCCCCCCCCCCCCCCCCCCCCCCCCCCCCCCCCCCCCCCCCCCCCCCCCCCCCCCCCCCCCCCCCCCCCCCCCCCCCCCCCCCCCCCCCCCCCCCCCCCCCCCCCCCCCCCCCCCCCCCCCCCCCCCCCCCCCCCCCCCCCCCCCCCCCCCCCCCCCCCCCCCCCCCCCCCCCCCCCCCCCCCCCCCCCCCCCCCCCCCCCCCCCCCCCCCCCCCCCCCCCCCCCCCCCCCCCCCCCCCCCCCCCCCCCCCCCCCCCCCCCCCCCCCCCCCCCCCCCCCCCCCCCCCCCCCCCCCCCCCCCCCCCCCCCCCCCCCCCCCCCCCCCCCCCCCCCCCCCCCCCCCCCCCCCCCCCCCCCCCCCCCCCCCCCCCCCCCCCCCCCCCCCCCCCCCCCCCCCCCCCCCCCCCCCCCCCCCCCCCCCCCCCCCCCCCCCCCCCCCCCCCCCCCCCCCCCCCCCCCCCCCCCCCCCCCCCCCCCCCCCCCCCCCCCCCCCCCCCCCCCCCCCCCCCCCCCCCCCCCCCCCCCCCCCCCCCCCCCCCCCCCCCCCCCCCCCCCCCCCCCCCCCCCCCCCCCCCCCCCCCCCCCCCCCCCCCCCCCCCCCCCCCCCCCCCCCCCCCCCCCCCCCCCCCCCCCCCCCCCCCCCCCCCCCCCCCCCCCCCCCCCCCCCCCCCCCCCCCCCCCCCCCCCCCCCCCCCCCCCCCCCCCCCCCCCCCCCCCCCCCCCCCCCCCCCCCCCCCCCCCCCCCCCCCCCCCCCCCCCCCCCCCCCCCCCCCCCCCCCCCCCCCCCCCCCCCCCCCCCCCCCCCCCCCCCCCCCCCCCCCCCCCCCCCCCCCCCCCCCCCCCCCCCCCCCCCCCCCCCCCCCCCCCCCCCCCCCCCCCCCCCCCCCCCCCCCCCCCCCCCCCCCCCCCCCCCCCCCCCCCCCCCCCCCCCCCCCCCCCCCCCCCCCCCCCCCCCCCCCCCCCCCCCCCCCCCCCCCCCCCCCCCCCCCCCCCCCCCCCCCCCCCCCCCCCCCCCCCCCCCCCCCCCCCCCCCCCCCCCCCCCCCCCCCCCCCCCCCCCCCCCCCCCCCCCCCCCCCCCCCCCCCCCCCCCCCCCCCCCCCCCCCCCCCCCCCCCCCCCCCCCCCCCCCCCCCCCCCCCCCCCCCCCCCCCCCCCCCCCCCCCCCCCCCCCCCCCCCCCCCCCCCCCCCCCCCCCCCCCCCCCCCCCCCCCCCCCCCCCCCCCCCCCCCCCCCCCCCCCCCCCCCCCCCCCCCCCCCCCCCCCCCCCCCCCCCCCCCCCCCCCCCCCCCCCCCCCCCCCCCCCCCCCCCCCCCCCCCCCCCCCCCCCCCCCCCCCCCCCCCCCCCCCCCCCCCCCCCCCCCCCCCCCCCCCCCCCCCCCCCCCCCCCCCCCCCCCCCCCCCCCCCCCCCCCCCCCCCCCCCCCCCCCCCCCCCCCCCCCCCCCCCCCCCCCCCCCCCCCCCCCCCCCCCCCCCCCCCCCCCCCCCCCCCCCCCCCCCCCCCCCCCCCCCCCCCCCCCCCCCCCCCCCCCCCCCCCCCCCCCCCCCCCCCCCCCCCCCCCCCCCCCCCCCCCCCCCCCCCCCCCCCCCCCCCCCCCCCCCCCCCCCCCCCCCCCCCCCCCCCCCCCCCCCCCCCCCCCCCCCCCCCCCCCCCCCCCCCCCCCCCCCCCCCCCCCCCCCCCCCCCCCCCCCCCCCCCCCCCCCCCCCCCCCCCCCCCCCCCCCCCCCCCCCCCCCCCCCCCCCCCCCCCCCCCCCCCCCCCCCCCCCCCCCCCCCCCCCCCCCCCCCCCCCCCCCCCCCCCCCCCCCCCCCCCCCCCCCCCCCCCCCCCCCCCCCCCCCCCCCCCCCCCCCCCCCCCCCCCCCCCCCCCCCCCCCCCCCCCCCCCCCCCCCCCCCCCCCCCCCCCCCCCCCCCCCCCCCCCCCCCCCCCCCCCCCCCCCCCCCCCCCCCCCCCCCCCCCCCCCCCCCCCCCCCCCCCCCCCCCCCCCCCCCCCCCCCCCCCCCCCCCCCCCCCCCCCCCCCCCCCCCCCCCCCCCCCCCCCCCCCCCCCCCCCCCCCCCCCCCCCCCCCCCCCCCCCCCCCCCCCCCCCCCCCCCCCCCCCCCCCCCCCCCCCCCCCCCCCCCCCCCCCCCCCCCCCCCCCCCCCCCCCCCCCCCCCCCCCCCCCCCCCCCCCCCCCCCCCCCCCCCCCCCCCCCCCCCCCCCCCCCCCCCCCCCCCCCCCCCCCCCCCCCCCCCCCCCCCCCCCCCCCCCCCCCCCCCCCCCCCCCCCCCCCCCCCCCCCCCCCCCCCCCCCCCCCCCCCCCCCCCCCCCCCCCCCCCCCCCCCCCCCCCCCCCCCCCCCCCCCCCCCCCCCCCCCCCCCCCCCCCCCCCCCCCCCCCCCCCCCCCCCCCCCCCCCCCCCCCCCCCCCCCCCCCCCCCCCCCCCCCCCCCCCCCCCCCCCCCCCCCCCCCCCCCCCCCCCCCCCCCCCCCCCCCCCCCCCCCCCCCCCCCCCCCCCCCCCCCCCCCCCCCCCCCCCCCCCCCCCCCCCCCCCCCCCCCCCCCCCCCCCCCCCCCCCCCCCCCCCCCCCCCCCCCCCCCCCCCCCCCCCCCCCCCCCCCCCCCCCCCCCCCCCCCCCCCCCCCCCCCCCCCCCCCCCCCCCCCCCCCCCCCCCCCCCCCCCCCCCCCCCCCCCCCCCCCCCCCCCCCCCCCCCCCCCCCCCCCCCCCCCCCCCCCCCCCCCCCCCCCCCCCCCCCCCCCCCCCCCCCCCCCCCCCCCCCCCCCCCCCCCCCCCCCCCCCCCCCCCCCCCCCCCCCCCCCCCCCCCCCCCCCCCCCCCCCCCCCCCCCCCCCCCCCCCCCCCCCCCCCCCCCCCCCCCCCCCCCCCCCCCCCCCCCCCCCCCCCCCCCCCCCCCCCCCCCCCCCCCCCCCCCCCCCCCCCCCCCCCCCCCCCCCCCCCCCCCCCCCCCCCCCCCCCCCCCCCCCCCCCCCCCCCCCCCCCCCCCCCCCCCCCCCCCCCCCCCCCCCCCCCCCCCCCCCCCCCCCCCCCCCCCCCCCCCCCCCCCCCCCCCCCCCCCCCCCCCCCCCCCCCCCCCCCCCCCCCCCCCCCCCCCCCCCCCCCCCCCCCCCCCCCCCCCCCCCCCCCCCCCCCCCCCCCCCCCCCCCCCCCCCCCCCCCCCCCCCCCCCCCCCCCCCCCCCCCCCCCCCCCCCCCCCCCCCCCCCCCCCCCCCCCCCCCCCCCCCCCCCCCCCCCCCCCCCCCCCCCCCCCCCCCCCCCCCCCCCCCCCCCCCCCCCCCCCCCCCCCCCCCCCCCCCCCCCCCCCCCCCCCCCCCCCCCCCCCCCCCCCCCCCCCCCCCCCCCCCCCCCCCCCCCCCCCCCCCCCCCCCCCCCCCCCCCCCCCCCCCCCCCCCCCCCCCCCCCCCCCCCCCCCCCCCCCCCCCCCCCCCCCCCCCCCCCCCCCCCCCCCCCCCCCCCCCCCCCCCCCCCCCCCCCCCCCCCCCCCCCCCCCCCCCCCCCCCCCCCCCCCCCCCCCCCCCCCCCCCCCCCCCCCCCCCCCCCCCCCCCCCCCCCCCCCCCCCCCCCCCCCCCCCCCCCCCCCCCCCCCCCCCCCCCCCCCCCCCCCCCCCCCCCCCCCCCCCCCCCCCCCCCCCCCCCCCCCCCCCCCCCCCCCCCCCCCCCCCCCCCCCCCCCCCCCCCCCCCCCCCCCCCCCCCCCCCCCCCCCCCCCCCCCCCCCCCCCCCCCCCCCCCCCCCCCCCCCCCCCCCCCCCCCCCCCCCCCCCCCCCCCCCCCCCCCCCCCCCCCCCCCCCCCCCCCCCCCCCCCCCCCCCCCCCCCCCCCCCCCCCCCCCCCCCCCCCCCCCCCCCCCCCCCCCCCCCCCCCCCCCCCCCCCCCCCCCCCCCCCCCCCCCCCCCCCCCCCCCCCCCCCCCCCCCCCCCCCCCCCCCCCCCCCCCCCCCCCCCCCCCCCCCCCCCCCCCCCCCCCCCCCCCCCCCCCCCCCCCCCCCCCCCCCCCCCCCCCCCCCCCCCCCCCCCCCCCCCCCCCCCCCCCCCCCCCCCCCCCCCCCCCCCCCCCCCCCCCCCCCCCCCCCCCCCCCCCCCCCCCCCCCCCCCCCCCCCCCCCCCCCCCCCCCCCCCCCCCCCCCCCCCCCCCCCCCCCCCCCCCCCCCCCCCCCCCCCCCCCCCCCCCCCCCCCCCCCCCCCCCCCCCCCCCCCCCCCCCCCCCCCCCCCCCCCCCCCCCCCCCCCCCCCCCCCCCCCCCCCCCCCCCCCCCCCCCCCCCCCCCCCCCCCCCCCCCCCCCCCCCCCCCCCCCCCCCCCCCCCCCCCCCCCCCCCCCCCCCCCCCCCCCCCCCCCCCCCCCCCCCCCCCCCCCCCCCCCCCCCCCCCCCCCCCCCCCCCCCCCCCCCCCCCCCCCCCCCCCCCCCCCCCCCCCCCCCCCCCCCCCCCCCCCCCCCCCCCCCCCCCCCCCCCCCCCCCCCCCCCCCCCCCCCCCCCCCCCCCCCCCCCCCCCCCCCCCCCCCCCCCCCCCCCCCCCCCCCCCCCCCCCCCCCCCCCCCCCCCCCCCCCCCCCCCCCCCCCCCCCCCCCCCCCCCCCCCCCCCCCCCCCCCCCCCCCCCCCCCCCCCCCCCCCCCCCCCCCCCCCCCCCCCCCCCCCCCCCCCCCCCCCCCCCCCCCCCCCCCCCCCCCCCCCCCCCCCCCCCCCCCCCCCCCCCCCCCCCCCCCCCCCCCCCCCCCCCCCCCCCCCCCCCCCCCCCCCCCCCCCCCCCCCCCCCCCCCCCCCCCCCCCCCCCCCCCCCCCCCCCCCCCCCCCCCCCCCCCCCCCCCCCCCCCCCCCCCCCCCCCCCCCCCCCCCCCCCCCCCCCCCCCCCCCCCCCCCCCCCCCCCCCCCCCCCCCCCCCCCCCCCCCCCCCCCCCCCCCCCCCCCCCCCCCCCCCCCCCCCCCCCCCCCCCCCCCCCCCCCCCCCCCCCCCCCCCCCCCCCCCCCCCCCCCCCCCCCCCCCCCCCCCCCCCCCCCCCCCCCCCCCCCCCCCCCCCCCCCCCCCCCCCCCCCCCCCCCCCCCCCCCCCCCCCCCCCCCCCCCCCCCCCCCCCCCCCCCCCCCCCCCCCCCCCCCCCCCCCCCCCCCCCCCCCCCCCCCCCCCCCCCCCCCCCCCCCCCCCCCCCCCCCCCCCCCCCCCCCCCCCCCCCCCCCCCCCCCCCCCCCCCCCCCCCCCCCCCCCCCCCCCCCCCCCCCCCCCCCCCCCCCCCCCCCCCCCCCCCCCCCCCCCCCCCCCCCCCCCCCCCCCCCCCCCCCCCCCCCCCCCCCCCCCCCCCCCCCCCCCCCCCCCCCCCCCCCCCCCCCCCCCCCCCCCCCCCCCCCCCCCCCCCCCCCCCCCCCCCCCCCCCCCCCCCCCCCCCCCCCCCCCCCCCCCCCCCCCCCCCCCCCCCCCCCCCCCCCCCCCCCCCCCCCCCCCCCCCCCCCCCCCCCCCCCCCCCCCCCCCCCCCCCCCCCCCCCCCCCCCCCCCCCCCCCCCCCCCCCCCCCCCCCCCCCCCCCCCCCCCCCCCCCCCCCCCCCCCCCCCCCCCCCCCCCCCCCCCCCCCCCCCCCCCCCCCCCCCCCCCCCCCCCCCCCCCCCCCCCCCCCCCCCCCCCCCCCCCCCCCCCCCCCCCCCCCCCCCCCCCCCCCCCCCCCCCCCCCCCCCCCCCCCCCCCCCCCCCCCCCCCCCCCCCCCCCCCCCCCCCCCCCCCCCCCCCCCCCCCCCCCCCCCCCCCCCCCCCCCCCCCCCCCCCCCCCCCCCCCCCCCCCCCCCCCCCCCCCCCCCCCCCCCCCCCCCCCCCCCCCCCCCCCCCCCCCCCCCCCCCCCCCCCCCCCCCCCCCCCCCCCCCCCCCCCCCCCCCCCCCCCCCCCCCCCCCCCCCCCCCCCCCCCCCCCCCCCCCCCCCCCCCCCCCCCCCCCCCCCCCCCCCCCCCCCCCCCCCCCCCCCCCCCCCCCCCCCCCCCCCCCCCCCCCCCCCCCCCCCCCCCCCCCCCCCCCCCCCCCCCCCCCCCCCCCCCCCCCCCCCCCCCCCCCCCCCCCCCCCCCCCCCCCCCCCCCCCCCCCCCCCCCCCCCCCCCCCCCCCCCCCCCCCCCCCCCCCCCCCCCCCCCCCCCCCCCCCCCCCCCCCCCCCCCCCCCCCCCCCCCCCCCCCCCCCCCCCCCCCCCCCCCCCCCCCCCCCCCCCCCCCCCCCCCCCCCCCCCCCCCCCCCCCCCCCCCCCCCCCCCCCCCCCCCCCCCCCCCCCCCCCCCCCCCCCCCCCCCCCCCCCCCCCCCCCCCCCCCCCCCCCCCCCCCCCCCCCCCCCCCCCCCCCCCCCCCCCCCCCCCCCCCCCCCCCCCCCCCCCCCCCCCCCCCCCCCCCCCCCCCCCCCCCCCCCCCCCCCCCCCCCCCCCCCCCCCCCCCCCCCCCCCCCCCCCCCCCCCCCCCCCCCCCCCCCCCCCCCCCCCCCCCCCCCCCCCCCCCCCCCCCCCCCCCCCCCCCCCCCCCCCCCCCCCCCCCCCCCCCCCCCCCCCCCCCCCCCCCCCCCCCCCCCCCCCCCCCCCCCCCCCCCCCCCCCCCCCCCCCCCCCCCCCCCCCCCCCCCCCCCCCCCCCCCCCCCCCCCCCCCCCCCCCCCCCCCCCCCCCCCCCCCCCCCCCCCCCCCCCCCCCCCCCCCCCCCCCCCCCCCCCCCCCCCCCCCCCCCCCCCCCCCCCCCCCCCCCCCCCCCCCCCCCCCCCCCCCCCCCCCCCCCCCCCCCCCCCCCCCCCCCCCCCCCCCCCCCCCCCCCCCCCCCCCCCCCCCCCCCCCCCCCCCCCCCCCCCCCCCCCCCCCCCCCCCCCCCCCCCCCCCCCCCCCCCCCCCCCCCCCCCCCCCCCCCCCCCCCCCCCCCCCCCCCCCCCCCCCCCCCCCCCCCCCCCCCCCCCCCCCCCCCCCCCCCCCCCCCCCCCCCCCCCCCCCCCCCCCCCCCCCCCCCCCCCCCCCCCCCCCCCCCCCCCCCCCCCCCCCCCCCCCCCCCCCCCCCCCCCCCCCCCCCCCCCCCCCCCCCCCCCCCCCCCCCCCCCCCCCCCCCCCCCCCCCCCCCCCCCCCCCCCCCCCCCCCCCCCCCCCCCCCCCCCCCCCCCCCCCCCCCCCCCCCCCCCCCCCCCCCCCCCCCCCCCCCCCCCCCCCCCCCCCCCCCCCCCCCCCCCCCCCCCCCCCCCCCCCCCCCCCCCCCCCCCCCCCCCCCCCCCCCCCCCCCCCCACCCCCCCCCCCCCCCCCCCCCCCCCCCCCCCCCCCCCCCCCCCCCCCCCCCCCCCCCCCCCCCCCCCCCCCCCCCCCCCCCCCCCCCCCCCCCCCCCCCCCCCCCCCCCCCCCCCCCCCCCCCCCCCCCCCCCCCCCCCCCCCCCCCCCCCCCCCCCCCCCCCCCCCCCCCCCCCCCCCCCCCCCCCCCCCCCCCCCCCCCCCCCCCCCCCCCCCCCCCCCCCCCCCCCCCCCCCCCCCCCCCCCCCCCCCCCCCCCCCCCCCCCCCCCCCCCCCCCCCCCCCCCCCCCCCCCCCCCCCCCCCCCCCCCCCCCCCCCCCCCCCCCCCCCCCCCCCCCCCCCCCCCCCCCCCCCCCCCCCCCCCCCCCCCCCCCCCCCCCCCCCCCCCCCCCCCCCCCCCCCCCCCCCCCCCCCCCCCCCCCCCCCCCCCCCCCCCCCCCCCCCCCCCCCCCCCCCCCCCCCCCCCCCCCCCCCCCCCCCCCCCCCCCCCCCCCCCCCCCCCCCCCCCCCCCCCCCCCCCCCCCCCCCCCCCCCCCCCCCCCCCCCCCCCCCCCCCCCCCCCCCCCCCCCCCCCCCCCCCCCCCCCCCCCCCCCCCCCCCCCCCCCCCCCCCCCCCCCCCCCCCCCCCCCCCCCCCCCCCCCCCCCCCCCCCCCCCCCCCCCCCCCCCCCCCCCCCCCCCCCCCCCCCCCCCCCCCCCCCCCCCCCCCCCCCCCCCCCCCCCCCCCCCCCCCCCCCCCCCCCCCCCCCCCCCCCCCCCCCCCCCCCCCCCCCCCCCCCCCCCCCCCCCCCCCCCCCCCCCCCCCCCCCCCCCCCCCCCCCCCCCCCCCCCCCCCCCCCCCCCCCCCCCCCCCCCCCCCCCCCCCCCCCCCCCCCCCCCCCCCCCCCCCCCCCCCCCCCCCCCCCCCCCCCCCCCCCCCCCCCCCCCCCCCCCCCCCCCCCCCCCCCCCCCCCCCCCCCCCCCCCCCCCCCCCCCCCCCCCCCCCCCCCCCCCCCCCCCCCCCCCCCCCCCCCCCCCCCCCCCCCCCCCCCCCCCCCCCCCCCCCCCCCCCCCCCCCCCCCCCCCCCCCCCCCCCCCCCCCCCCCCCCCCCCCCCCCCCCCCCCCCCCCCCCCCCCCCCCCCCCCCCCCCCCCCCCCCCCCCCCCCCCCCCCCCCCCCCCCCCCCCCCCCCCCCCCCCCCCCCCCCCCCCCCCCCCCCCCCCCCCCCCCCCCCCCCCCCCCCCCCCCCCCCCCCCCCCCCCCCCCCCCCCCCCCCCCCCCCCCCCCCCCCCCCCCCCCCCCCCCCCCCCCCCCCCCCCCCCCCCCCCCCCCCCCCCCCCCCCCCCCCCCCCCCCCCCCCCCCCCCCCCCCCCCCCCCCCCCCCCCCCCCCCCCCCCCCCCCCCCCCCCCCCCCCCCCCCCCCCCCCCCCCCCCCCCCCCCCCCCCCCCCCCCCCCCCCCCCCCCCCCCCCCCCCCCCCCCCCCCCCCCCCCCCCCCCCCCCCCCCCCCCCCCCCCCCCCCCCCCCCCCCCCCCCCCCCCCCCCCCCCCCCCCCCCCCCCCCCCCCCCCCCCCCCCCCCCCCCCCCCCCCCCCCCCCCCCCCCCCCCCCCCCCCCCCCCCCCCCCCCCCCCCCCCCCCCCCCCCCCCCCCCCCCCCCCCCCCCCCCCCCCCCCCCCCCCCCCCCCCCCCCCCCCCCCCCCCCCCCCCCCCCCCCCCCCCCCCCCCCCCCCCCCCCCCCCCCCCCCCCCCCCCCCCCCCCCCCCCCCCCCCCCCCCCCCCCCCCCCCCCCCCCCCCCCCCCCCCCCCCCCCCCCCCCCCCCCCCCCCCCCCCCCCCCCCCCCCCCCCCCCCCCCCCCCCCCCCCCCCCCCCCCCCCCCCCCCCCCCCCCCCCCCCCCCCCCCCCCCCCCCCCCCCCCCCCCCCCCCCCCCCCCCCCCCCCCCCCCCCCCCCCCCCCCCCCCCCCCCCCCCCCCCCCCCCCCCCCCCCCCCCCCCCCCCCCCCCCCCCCCCCCCCCCCCCCCCCCCCCCCCCCCCCCCCCCCCCCCCCCCCCCCCCCCCCCCCCCCCCCCCCCCCCCCCCCCCCCCCCCCCCCCCCCCCCCCCCCCCCCCCCCCCCCCCCCCCCCCCCCCCCCCCCCCCCCCCCCCCCCCCCCCCCCCCCCCCCCCCCCCCCCCCCCCCCCCCCCCCCCCCCCCCCCCCCCCCCCCCCCCCCCCCCCCCCCCCCCCCCCCCCCCCCCCCCCCCCCCCCCCCCCCCCCCCCCCCCCCCCCCCCCCCCCCCCCCCCCCCCCCCCCCCCCCCCCCCCCCCCCCCCCCCCCCCCCCCCCCCCCCCCCCCCCCCCCCCCCCCCCCCCCCCCCCCCCCCCCCCCCCCCCCCCCCCCCCCCCCCCCCCCCCCCCCCCCCCCCCCCCCCCCCCCCCCCCCCCCCCCCCCCCCCCCCCCCCCCCCCCCCCCCCCCCCCCCCCCCCCCCCCCCCCCCCCCCCCCCCCCCCCCCCCCCCCCCCCCCCCCCCCCCCCCCCCCCCCCCCCCCCCCCCCCCCCCCCCCCCCCCCCCCCCCCCCCCCCCCCCCCCCCCCCCCCCCCCCCCCCCCCCCCCCCCCCCCCCCCCCCCCCCCCCCCCCCCCCCCCCCCCCCCCCCCCCCCCCCCCCCCCCCCCCCCCCCCCCCCCCCCCCCCCCCCCCCCCCCCCCCCCCCCCCCCCCCCCCCCCCCCCCCCCCCCCCCCCCCCCCCCCCCCCCCCCCCCCCCCCCCCCCCCCCCCCCCCCCCCCCCCCCCCCCCCCCCCCCCCCCCCCCCCCCCCCCCCCCCCCCCCCCCCCCCCCCCCCCCCCCCCCCCCCCCCCCCCCCCCCCCCCCCCCCCCCCCCCCCCCCCCCCCCCCCCCCCCCCCCCCCCCCCCCCCCCCCCCCCCCCCCCCCCCCCCCCCCCCCCCCCCCCCCCCCCCCCCCCCCCCCCCCCCCCCCCCCCCCCCCCCCCCCCCCCCCCCCCCCCCCCCCCCCCCCCCCCCCCCCCCCCCCCCCCCCCCCCCCCCCCCCCCCCCCCCCCCCCCCCCCCCCCCCCCCCCCCCCCCCCCCCCCCCCCCCCCCCCCCCCCCCCCCCCCCCCCCCCCCCCCCCCCCCCCCCCCCCCCCCCCCCCCCCCCCCCCCCCCCCCCCCCCCCCCCCCCCCCCCCCCCCCCCCCCCCCCCCCCCCCCCCCCCCCCCCCCCCCCCCCCCCCCCCCCCCCCCCCCCCCCCCCCCCCCCCCCCCCCCCCCCCCCCCCCCCCCCCCCCCCCCCCCCCCCCCCCCCCCCCCCCCCCCCCCCCCCCCCCCCCCCCCCCCCCCCCCCCCCCCCCCCCCCCCCCCCCCCCCCCCCCCCCCCCCCCCCCCCCCCCCCCCCCCCCCCCCCCCCCCCCCCCCCCCCCCCCCCCCCCCCCCCCCCCCCCCCCCCCCCCCCCCCCCCCCCCCCCCCCCCCCCCCCCCCCCCCCCCCCCCCCCCCCCCCCCCCCCCCCCCCCCCCCCCCCCCCCCCCCCCCCCCCCCCCCCCCCCCCCCCCCCCCCCCCCCCCCCCCCCCCCCCCCCCCCCCCCCCCCCCCCCCCCCCCCCCCCCCCCCCCCCCCCCCCCCCCCCCCCCCCCCCCCCCCCCCCCCCCCCCCCCCCCCCCCCCCCCCCCCCCCCCCCCCCCCCCCCCCCCCCCCCCCCCCCCCCCCCCCCCCCCCCCCCCCCCCCCCCCCCCCCCCCCCCCCCCCCCCCCCCCCCCCCCCCCCCCCCCCCCCCCCCCCCCCCCCCCCCCCCCCCCCCCCCCCCCCCCCCCCCCCCCCCCCCCCCCCCCCCCCCCCCCCCCCCCCCCCCCCCCCCCCCCCCCCCCCCCCCCCCCCCCCCCCCCCCCCCCCCCCCCCCCCCCCCCCCCCCCCCCCCCCCCCCCCCCCCCCCCCCCCCCCCCCCCCCCCCCCCCCCCCCCCCCCCCCCCCCCCCCCCCCCCCCCCCCCCCCCCCCCCCCCCCCCCCCCCCCCCCCCCCCCCCCCCCCCCCCCCCCCCCCCCCCCCCCCCCCCCCCCCCCCCCCCCCCCCCCCCCCCCCCCCCCCCCCCCCCCCCCCCCCCCCCCCCCCCCCCCCCCCCCCCCCCCCCCCCCCCCCCCCCCCCCCCCCCCCCCCCCCCCCCCCCCCCCCCCCCCCCCCCCCCCCCCCCCCCCCCCCCCCCCCCCCCCCCCCCCCCCCCCCCCCCCCCCCCCCCCCCCCCCCCCCCCCCCCCCCCCCCCCCCCCCCCCCCCCCCCCCCCCCCCCCCCCCCCCCCCCCCCCCCCCCCCCCCCCCCCCCCCCCCCCCCCCCCCCCCCCCCCCCCCCCCCCCCCCCCCCCCCCCCCCCCCCCCCCCCCCCCCCCCCCCCCCCCCCCCCCCCCCCCCCCCCCCCCCCCCCCCCCCCCCCCCCCCCCCCCCCCCCCCCCCCCCCCCCCCCCCCCCCCCCCCCCCCCCCCCCCCCCCCCCCCCCCCCCCCCCCCCCCCCCCCCCCCCCCCCCCCCCCCCCCCCCCCCCCCCCCCCCCCCCCCCCCCCCCCCCCCCCCCCCCCCCCCCCCCCCCCCCCCCCCCCCCCCCCCCCCCCCCCCCCCCCCCCCCCCCCCCCCCCCCCCCCCCCCCCCCCCCCCCCCCCCCCCCCCCCCCCCCCCCCCCCCCCCCCCCCCCCCCCCCCCCCCCCCCCCCCCCCCCCCCCCCCCCCCCCCCCCCCCCCCCCCCCCCCCCCCCCCCCCCCCCCCCCCCCCCCCCCCCCCCCCCCCCCCCCCCCCCCCCCCCCCCCCCCCCCCCCCCCCCCCCCCCCCCCCCCCCCCCCCCCCCCCCCCCCCCCCCCCCCCCCCCCCCCCCCCCCCCCCCCCCCCCCCCCCCCCCCCCCCCCCCCCCCCCCCCCCCCCCCCCCCCCCCCCCCCCCCCCCCCCCCCCCCCCCCCCCCCCCCCCCCCCCCCCCCCCCCCCCCCCCCCCCCCCCCCCCCCCCCCCCCCCCCCCCCCCCCCCCCCCCCCCCCCCCCCCCCCCCCCCCCCCCCCCCCCCCCCCCCCCCCCCCCCCCCCCCCCCCCCCCCCCCCCCCCCCCCCCCCCCCCCCCCCCCCCCCCCCCCCCCCCCCCCCCCCCCCCCCCCCCCCCCCCCCCCCCCCCCCCCACCCCCCCCCCCCCCCCCCCCCCCCCCCCCCCCCCCCCCCCCCCCCCCCCCCCCCCCCCCCCCCCCCCCCCCCCCCCCCCCCCCCCCCCCCCCCCCCCCCCCCCCCCCCCCCCCCCCCCCCCCCCCCCCCCCCCCCCCCCCCCCCCCCCCCCCCCCCCCCCCCCCCCCCCCCCCCCCCCCCCCCCCCCCCCCCCCCCCCCCCCCCCCCCCCCCCCCCCCCCCCCCCCCCCCCCCCCCCCCCCCCCCCCCCCCCCCCCCCCCCCCCCCCCCCCCCCCCCCCCCCCCCCCCCCCCCCCCCCCCCCCCCCCCCCCCCCCCCCCCCCCCCCCCCCCCCCCCCCCCCCCCCCCCCCCCCCCCCCCCCCCCCCCCCCCCCCCCCCCCCCCCCCCCCCCCCCCCCCCCCCCCCCCCCCCCCCCCCCCCCCCCCCCCCCCCCCCCCCCCCCCCCCCCCCCCCCCCCCCCCCCCCCCCCCCCCCCCCCCCCCCCCCCCCCCCCCCCCCCCCCCCCCCCCCCCCCCCCCCCCCCCCCCCCCCCCCCCCCCCCCCCCCCCCCCCCCCCCCCCCCCCCCCCCCCCCCCCCCCCCCCCCCCCCCCCCCCCCCCCCCCCCCCCCCCCCCCCCCCCCCCCCCCCCCCCCCCCCCCCCCCCCCCCCCCCCCCCCCCCCCCCCCCCCCCCCCCCCCCCCCCCCCCCCCCCCCCCCCCCCCCCCCCCCCCCCCCCCCCCCCCCCCCCCCCCCCCCCCCCCCCCCCCCCCCCCCCCCCCCCCCCCCCCCCCCCCCCCCCCCCCCCCCCCCCCCCCCCCCCCCCCCCCCCCCCCCCCCCCCCCCCCCCCCCCCCCCCCCCCCCCCCCCCCCCCCCCCCCCCCCCCCCCCCCCCCCCCCCCCCCCCCCCCCCCCCCCCCCCCCCCCCCCCCCCCCCCCCCCCCCCCCCCCCCCCCCCCCCCCCCCCCCCCCCCCCCCCCCCCCCCCCCCCCCCCCCCCCCCCCCCCCCCCCCCCCCCCCCCCCCCCCCCCCCCCCCCCCCCCCCCCCCCCCCCCCCCCCCCCCCCCCCCCCCCCCCCCCCCCCCCCCCCCCCCCCCCCCCCCCCCCCCCCCCCCCCCCCCCCCCCCCCCCCCCCCCCCCCCCCCCCCCCCCCCCCCCCCCCCCCCCCCCCCCCCCCCCCCCCCCCCCCCCCCCCCCCCCCCCCCCCCCCCCCCCCCCCCCCCCCCCCCCCCCCCCCCCCCCCCCCCCCCCCCCCCCCCCCCCCCCCCCCCCCCCCCCCCCCCCCCCCCCCCCCCCCCCCCCCCCCCCCCCCCCCCCCCCCCCCCCCCCCCCCCCCCCCCCCCCCCCCCCCCCCCCCCCCCCCCCCCCCCCCCCCCCCCCCCCCCCCCCCCCCCCCCCCCCCCCCCCCCCCCCCCCCCCCCCCCCCCCCCCCCCCCCCCCCCCCCCCCCCCCCCCCCCCCCCCCCCCCCCCCCCCCCCCCCCCCCCCCCCCCCCCCCCCCCCCCCCCCCCCCCCCCCCCCCCCCCCCCCCCCCCCCCCCCCCCCCCCCCCCCCCCCCCCCCCCCCCCCCCCCCCCCCCCCCCCCCCCCCCCCCCCCCCCCCCCCCCCCCCCCCCCCCCCCCCCCCCCCCCCCCCCCCCCCCCCCCCCCCCCCCCCCCCCCCCCCCCCCCCCCCCCCCCCCCCCCCCCCCCCCCCCCCCCCCCCCCCCCCCCCCCCCCCCCCCCCCCCCCCCCCCCCCCCCCCCCCCCCCCCCCCCCCCCCCCCCCCCCCCCCCCCCCCCCCCCCCCCCCCCCCCCCCCCCCCCCCCCCCCCCCCCCCCCCCCCCCCCCCCCCCCCCCCCCCCCCCCCCCCCCCCCCCCCCCCCCCCCCCCCCCCCCCCCCCCCCCCCCCCCCCCCCCCCCCCCCCCCCCCCCCCCCCCCCCCCCCCCCCCCCCCCCCCCCCCCCCCCCCCCCCCCCCCCCCCCCCCCCCCCCCCCCCCCCCCCCCCCCCCCCCCCCCCCCCCCCCCCCCCCCCCCCCCCCCCCCCCCCCCCCCCCCCCCCCCCCCCCCCCCCCCCCCCCCCCCCCCCCCCCCCCCCCCCCCCCCCCCCCCCCCCCCCCCCCCCCCCCCCCCCCCCCCCCCCCCCCCCCCCCCCCCCCCCCCCCCCCCCCCCCCCCCCCCCCCCCCCCCCCCCCCCCCCCCCCCCCCCCCCCCCCCCCCCCCCCCCCCCCCCCCCCCCCCCCCCCCCCCCCCCCCCCCCCCCCCCCCCCCCCCCCCCCCCCCCCCCCCCCCCCCCCCCCCCCCCCCCCCCCCCCCCCCCCCCCCCCCCCCCCCCCCCCCCCCCCCCCCCCCCCCCCCCCCCCCCCCCCCCCCCCCCCCCCCCCCCCCCCCCCCCCCCCCCCCCCCCCCCCCCCCCCCCCCCCCCCCCCCCCCCCCCCCCCCCCCCCCCCCCCCCCCCCCCCCCCCCCCCCCCCCCCCCCCCCCCCCCCCCCCCCCCCCCCCCCCCCCCCCCCCCCCCCCCCCCCCCCCCCCCCCCCCCCCCCCCCCCCCCCCCCCCCCCCCCCCCCCCCCCCCCCCCCCCCCCCCCCCCCCCCCCCCCCCCCCCCCCCCCCCCCCCCCCCCCCCCCCCCCCCCCCCCCCCCCCCCCCCCCCCCCCCCCCCCCCCCCCCCCCCCCCCCCCCCCCCCCCCCCCCCCCCCCCCCCCCCCCCCCCCCCCCCCCCCCCCCCCCCCCCCCCCCCCCCCCCCCCCCCCCCCCCCCCCCCCCCCCCCCCCCCCCCCCCCCCCCCCCCCCCCCCCCCCCCCCCCCCCCCCCCCCCCCCCCCCCCCCCCCCCCCCCCCCCCCCCCCCCCCCCCCCCCCCCCCCCCCCCCCCCCCCCCCCCCCCCCCCCCCCCCCCCCCCCCCCCCCCCCCCCCCCCCCCCCCCCCCCCCCCCCCCCCCCCCCCCCCCCCCCCCCCCCCCCCCCCCCCCCCCCCCCCCCCCCCCCCCCCCCCCCCCCCCCCCCCCCCCCCCCCCCCCCCCCCCCCCCCCCCCCCCCCCCCCCCCCCCCCCCCCCCCCCCCCCCCCCCCCCCCCCCCCCCCCCCCCCCCCCCCCCCCCCCCCCCCCCCCCCCCCCCCCCCCCCCCCCCCCCCCCCCCCCCCCCCCCCCCCCCCCCCCCCCCCCCCCCCCCCCCCCCCCCCCCCCCCCCCCCCCCCCCCCCCCCCCCCCCCCCCCCCCCCCCCCCCCCCCCCCCCCCCCCCCCCCCCCCCCCCCCCCCCCCCCCCCCCCCCCCCCCCCCCCCCCCCCCCCCCCCCCCCCCCCCCCCCCCCCCCCCCCCCCCCCCCCCCCCCCCCCCCCCCCCCCCCCCCCCCCCCCCCCCCCCCCCCCCCCCCCCCCCCCCCCCCCCCCCCCCCCCCCCCCCCCCCCCCCCCCCCCCCCCCCCCCCCCCCCCCCCCCCCCCCCCCCCCCCCCCCCCCCCCCCCCCCCCCCCCCCCCCCCCCCCCCCCCCCCCCCCCCCCCCCCCCCCCCCCCCCCCCCCCCCCCCCCCCCCCCCCCCCCCCCCCCCCCCCCCCCCCCCCCCCCCCCCCCCCCCCCCCCCCCCCCCCCCCCCCCCCCCCCCCCCCCCCCCCCCCCCCCCCCCCCCCCCCCCCCCCCCCCCCCCCCCCCCCCCCCCCCCCCCCCCCCCCCCCCCCCCCCCCCCCCCCCCCCCCCCCCCCCCCCCCCCCCCCCCCCCCACCCCCCCCCCCCCCCCCCCCCCCCCCCCCCCCCCCCCCCCCCCCCCCCCCCCCCCCCCCCCCCCCCCCCCCCCCCCCCCCCCCCCCCCCCCCCCCCCCCCCCCCCCCCCCCCCCCCCCCCCCCCCCCCCCCCCCCCCCCCCCCCCCCCCCCCCCCCCCCCCCCCCCCCCCCCCCCCCCCCCCCCCCCCCCCCCCCCCCCCCCCCCCCCCCCCCCCCCCCCCCCCCCCCCCCCCCCCCCCCCCCCCCCCCCCCCCCCCCCCCCCCCCCCCCCCCCCCCCCCCCCCCCCCCCCCCCCCCCCCCCCCCCCCCCCCCCCCCCCCCCCCCCCCCCCCCCCCCCCCCCCCCCCCCCCCCCCCCCCCCCCCCCCCCCCCCCCCCCCCCCCCCCCCCCCCCCCCCCCCCCCCCCCCCCCCCCCCCCCCCCCCCCCCCCCCCCCCCCCCCCCCCCCCCCCCCCCCCCCCCCCCCCCCCCCCCCCCCCCCCCCCCCCCCCCCCCCCCCCCCCCCCCCCCCCCCCCCCCCCCCCCCCCCCCCCCCCCCCCCCCCCCCCCCCCCCCCCCCCCCCCCCCCCCCCCCCCCCCCCCCCCCCCCCCCCCCCCCCCCCCCCCCCCCCCCCCCCCCCCCCCCCCCCCCCCCCCCCCCCCCCCCCCCCCCCCCCCCCCCCCCCCCCCCCCCCCCCCCCCCCCCCCCCCCCCCCCCCCCCCCCCCCCCCCCCCCCCCCCCCCCCCCCCCCCCCCCCCCCCCCCCCCCCCCCCCCCCCCCCCCCCCCCCCCCCCCCCCCCCCCCCCCCCCCCCCCCCCCCCCCCCCCCCCCCCCCCCCCCCCCCCCCCCCCCCCCCCCCCCCCCCCCCCCCCCCCCCCCCCCCCCCCCCCCCCCCCCCCCCCCCCCCCCCCCCCCCCCCCCCCCCCCCCCCCCCCCCCCCCCCCCCCCCCCCCCCCCCCCCCCCCCCCCCCCCCCCCCCCCCCCCCCCCCCCCCCCCCCCCCCCCCCCCCCCCCCCCCCCCCCCCCCCCCCCCCCCCCCCCCCCCCCCCCCCCCCCCCCCCCCCCCCCCCCCCCCCCCCCCCCCCCCCCCCCCCCCCCCCCCCCCCCCCCCCCCCCCCCCCCCCCCCCCCCCCCCCCCCCCCCCCCCCCCCCCCCCCCCCCCCCCCCCCCCCCCCCCCCCCCCCCCCCCCCCCCCCCCCCCCCCCCCCCCCCCCCCCCCCCCCCCCCCCCCCCCCCCCCCCCCCCCCCCCCCCCCCCCCCCCCCCCCCCCCCCCCCCCCCCCCCCCCCCCCCCCCCCCCCCCCCCCCCCCCCCCCCCCCCCCCCCCCCCCCCCCCCCCCCCCCCCCCCCCCCCCCCCCCCCCCCCCCCCCCCCCCCCCCCCCCCCCCCCCCCCCCCCCCCCCCCCCCCCCCCCCCCCCCCCCCCCCCCCCCCCCCCCCCCCCCCCCCCCCCCCCCCCCCCCCCCCCCCCCCCCCCCCCCCCCCCCCCCCCCCCCCCCCCCCCCCCCCCCCCCCCCCCCCCCCCCCCCCCCCCCCCCCCCCCCCCCCCCCCCCCCCCCCCCCCCCCCCCCCCCCCCCCCCCCCCCCCCCCCCCCCCCCCCCCCCCCCCCCCCCCCCCCCCCCCCCCCCCCCCCCCCCCCCCCCCCCCCCCCCCCCCCCCCCCCCCCCCCCCCCCCCCCCCCCCCCCCCCCCCCCCCCCCCCCCCCCCCCCCCCCCCCCCCCCCCCCCCCCCCCCCCCCCCCCCCCCCCCCCCCCCCCCCCCCCCCCCCCCCCCCCCCCCCCCCCCCCCCCCCCCCCCCCCCCCCCCCCCCCCCCCCCCCCCCCCCCCCCCCCCCCCCCCCCCCCCCCCCCCCCCCCCCCCCCCCCCCCCCCCCCCCCCCCCCCCCCCCCCCCCCCCCCCCCCCCCCCCCCCCCCCCCCCCCCCCCCCCCCCCCCCCCCCCCCCCCCCCCCCCCCCCCCCCCCCCCCCCCCCCCCCCCCCCCCCCCCCCCCCCCCCCCCCCCCCCCCCCCCCCCCCCCCCCCCCCCCCCCCCCCCCCCCCCCCCCCCCCCCCCCCCCCCCCCCCCCCCCCCCCCCCCCCCCCCCCCCCCCCCCCCCCCCCCCCCCCCCCCCCCCCCCCCCCCCCCCCCCCCCCCCCCCCCCCCCCCCCCCCCCCCCCCCCCCCCCCCCCCCCCCCCCCCCCCCCCCCCCCCCCCCCCCCCCCCCCCCCCCCCCCCCCCCCCCCCCCCCCCCCCCCCCCCCCCCCCCCCCCCCCCCCCCCCCCCCCCCCCCCCCCCCCCCCCCCCCCCCCCCCCCCCCCCCCCCCCCCCCCCCCCCCCCCCCCCCCCCCCCCCCCCCCCCCCCCCCCCCCCCCCCCCCCCCCCCCCCCCCCCCCCCCCCCCCCCCCCCCCCCCCCCCCCCCCCCCCCCCCCCCCCCCCCCCCCCCCCCCCCCCCCCCCCCCCCCCCCCCCCCCCCCCCCCCCCCCCCCCCCCCCCCCCCCCCCCCCCCCCCCCCCCCCCCCCCCCCCCCCCCCCCCCCCCCCCCCCCCCCCCCCCCCCCCCCCCCCCCCCCCCCCCCCCCCCCCCCCCCCCCCCCCCCCCCCCCCCCCCCCCCCCCCCCCCCCCCCCCCCCCCCCCCCCCCCCCCCCCCCCCCCCCCCCCCCCCCCCCCCCCCCCCCCCCCCCCCCCCCCCCCCCCCCCCCCCCCCCCCCCCCCCCCCCCCCCCCCCCCCCCCCCCCCCCCCCCCCCCCCCCCCCCCCCCCCCCCCCCCCCCCCCCCCCCCCCCCCCCCCCCCCCCCCCCCCCCCCCCCCCCCCCCCCCCCCCCCCCCCCCCCCCCCCCCCCCCCCCCCCCCCCCCCCCCCCCCCCCCCCCCCCCCCCCCCCCCCCCCCCCCCCCCCCCCCCCCCCCCCCCCCCCCCCCCCCCCCCCCCCCCCCCCCCCCCCCCCCCCCCCCCCCCCCCCCCCCCCCCCCCCCCCCCCCCCCCCCCCCCCCCCCCCCCCCCCCCCCCCCCCCCCCCCCCCCCCCCCCCCCCCCCCCCCCCCCCCCCCCCCCCCCCCCCCCCCCCCCCCCCCCCCCCCCCCCCCCCCCCCCCCCCCCCCCCCCCCCCCCCCCCCCCCCCCCCCCCCCCCCCCCCCCCCCCCCCCCCCCCCCCCCCCCCCCCCCCCCCCCCCCCCCCCCCCCCCCCCCCCCCCCCCCCCCCCCCCCCCCCCCCCCCCCCCCCCCCCCCCCCCCCCCCCCCCCCCCCCCCCCCCCCCCCCCCCCCCCCCCCCCCCCCCCCCCCCCCCCCCCCCCCCCCCCCCCCCCCCCCCCCCCCCCCCCCCCCCCCCCCCCCCCCCCCCCCCCCCCCCCCCCCCCCCCCCCCCCCCCCCCCCCCCCCCCCCCCCCCCCCCCCCCCCCCCCCCCCCCCCCCCCCCCCCCCCCCCCCCCCCCCCCCCCCCCCCCCCCCCCCCCCCCCCCCCCCCCCCCCCCCCCCCCCCCCCCCCCCCCCCCCCCCCCCCCCCCCCCCCCCCCCCCCCCCCCCCCCCCCCCCCCCCCCCCCCCCCCCCCCCCCCCCCCCCCCCCCCCCCCCCCCCCCCCCCCCCCCCCCCCCCCCCCCCCCCCCCCCCCCCCCCCCCCCCCCCCCCCCCCCCCCCCCCCCCCCCCCCCCCCCCCCCCCCCCCCCCCCCCCCCCCCCCCCCCCCCCCCCCCCCCCCCCCCCCCCCCCCCCCCCCCCCCCCCCCCCCCCCCCCCCCCCCCCCCCCCCCCCCCCCCCCCCCCCCCCCCCCCCCCCCCCCCCCCCCCCCCCCCCCCCCCCCCCCCCCCCCCCCCCCCCCCCCCCCCCCCCCCCCCCCCCCCCCCCCCCCCCCCCCCCCCCCCCCCCCCCCCCCCCCCCCCCCCCCCCCCCCCCCCCCCCCCCCCCCCCCCCCCCCCCCCCCCCCCCCCCCCCCCCCCCCCCCCCCCCCCCCCCCCCCCCCCCCCCCCCCCCCCCCCCCCCCCCCCCCCCCCCCCCCCCCCCCCCCCCCCCCCCCCCCCCCCCCCCCCCCCCCCCCCCCCCCCCCCCCCCCCCCCCCCCCCCCCCCCCCCCCCCCCCCCCCCCCCCCCCCCCCCCCCCCCCCCCCCCCCCCCCCCCCCCCCCCCCCCCCCCCCCCCCCCCCCCCCCCCCCCCCCCCCCCCCCCCCCCCCCCCCCCCCCCCCCCCCCCCCCCCCCCCCCCCCCCCCCCCCCCCCCCCCCCCCCCCCCCCCCCCCACCCCCCCCCCCCCCCCCCCCCCCCCCCCCCCCCCCCCCCCCCCCCCCCCCCCCCCCCCCCCCCCCCCCCCCCCCCCCCCCCCCCCCCCCCCCCCCCCCCCCCCCCCCCCCCCCCCCCCCCCCCCCCCCCCCCCCCCCCCCCCCCCCCCCCCCCCCCCCCCCCCCCCCCCCCCCCCCCCCCCCCCCCCCCCCCCCCCCCCCCCCCCCCCCCCCCCCCCCCCCCCCCCCCCCCCCCCCCCCCCCCCCCCCCCCCCCCCCCCCCCCCCCCCCCCCCCCCCCCCCCCCCCCCCCCCCCCCCCCCCCCCCCCCCCCCCCCCCCCCCCCCCCCCCCCCCCCCCCCCCCCCCCCCCCCCCCCCCCCCCCCCCCCCCCCCCCCCCCCCCCCCCCCCCCCCCCCCCCCCCCCCCCCCCCCCCCCCCCCCCCCCCCCCCCCCCCCCCCCCCCCCCCCCCCCCCCCCCCCCCCCCCCCCCCCCCCCCCCCCCCCCCCCCCCCCCCCCCCCCCCCCCCCCCCCCCCCCCCCCCCCCCCCCCCCCCCCCCCCCCCCCCCCCCCCCCCCCCCCCCCCCCCCCCCCCCCCCCCCCCCCCCCCCCCCCCCCCCCCCCCCCCCCCCCCCCCCCCCCCCCCCCCCCCCCCCCCCCCCCCCCCCCCCCCCCCCCCCCCCCCCCCCCCCCCCCCCCCCCCCCCCCCCCCCCCCCCCCCCCCCCCCCCCCCCCCCCCCCCCCCACCCCCCCCCCCCCCCCCCCCCCCCCCCCCCCCCCCCCCCCCCCCCCCCCCCCCCCCCCCCCCCCCCCCCCCCCCCCCCCCCCCCCCCCCCCCCCCCCCCCCCCCCCCCCCCCCCCCCCCCCCCCCCCCCCCCCCCCCCCCCCCCCCCCCCCCCCCCCCCCCCCCCCCCCCCCCCCCCCCCCCCCCCCCCCCCCCCCCCCCCCCCCCCCCCCCCCCCCCCCCCCCCCCCCCCCCCCCCCCCCCCCCCCCCCCCCCCCCCCCCCCCCCCCCCCCCCCCCCCCCCCCCCCCCCCCCCCCCCCCCCCCCCCCCCCCCCCCCCCCCCCCCCCCCCCCCCCCCCCCCCCCCCCCCCCCCCCCCCCCCCCCCCCCCCCCCCCCCCCCCCCCCCCCCCCCCCCCCCCCCCCCCCCCCCCCCCCCCCCCCCCCCCCCCCCCCCCCCCCCCCCCCCCCCCCCCCCCCCCCCCCCCCCCCCCCCCCCCCCCCCCCCCCCCCCCCCCCCCCCCCCCCCCCCCCCCCCCCCCCCCCCCCCCCCCCCCCCCCCCCCCCCCCCCCCCCCCCCCCCCCCCCCCCCCCCCCCCCCCCCCCCCCCCCCCCCCCCCCCCCCCCCCCCCCCCCCCCCCCCCCCCCCCCCCCCCCCCCCCCCCCCCCCCCCCCCCCCCCCCCCCCCCCCCCCCCCCCCCCCCCCCCCCCCCCCCCCCCCCCCCCCCCCCCCCCCCCCCCCCCCCCCCCCCCCCCCCCCCCCCCCCCCCCCCCCCCCCCCCCCCCCCCCCCCCCCCCCCCCCCCCCCCCCCCCCCCCCCCCCCCCCCCCCCCCCCCCCCCCCCCCCCCCCCCCCCCCCCCCCCCCCCCCCCCCCCCCCCCCCCCCCCCCCCCCCCCCCCCCCCCCCCCCCCCCCCCCCCCCCCCCCCCCCCCCCCCCCCCCCCCCCCCCCCCCCCCCCCCCCCCCCCCCCCCCCCCCCCCCCCCCCCCCCCCCCCCCCCCCCCCCCCCCCCCCCCCCCCCCCCCCCCCCCCCCCCCCCCCCCCCCCCCCCCCCCCCCCCCCCCCCCCCCCCCCCCCCCCCCCCCCCCCCCCCCCCCCCCCCCCCCCCCCCCCCCCCCCCCCCCCCCCCCCCCCCCCCCCCCCCCCCCCCCCCCCCCCCCCCCCCCCCCCCCCCCCCCCCCCCCCCCCCCCCCCCCCCCCCCCCCCCCCCCCCCCCCCCCCCCCCCCCCCCCCCCCCCCCCCCCCCCCCCCCCCCCCCCCCCCCCCCCCCCCCCCCCCCCCCCCCCCCCCCCCCCCCCCCCCCCCCCCCCCCCCCCCCCCCCCCCCCCCCCCCCCCCCCCCCCCCCCCCCCCCCCCCCCCCCCCCCCCCCCCCCCCCCCCCCCCCCCCCCCCCCCCCCCCCCCCCCCCCCCCCCCCCCCCCCCCCCCCCCCCCCCCCCCCCCCCCCCCCCCCCCCCCCCCCCCCCCCCCCCCCCCCCCCCCCCCCCCCCCCCCCCCCCACCCCCCCCCCCCCCCCCCCCCCCCCCCCCCCCCCCCCCCCCCCCCCCCCCCCCCCCCCCCCCCCCCCCCCCCCCCCCCCCCCCCCCCCCCCCCCCCCCCCCCCCCCCCCCCCCCCCCCCCCCCCCCCCCCCCCCCCCCCCCCCCCCCCCCCCCCCCCCCCCCCCCCCCCCCCCCCCCCCCCCCCCCCCCCCCCCCCCCCCCCCCCCCCCCCCCCCCCCCCCCCCCCCCCCCCCCCCCCCCCCCCCCCCCCCCCCCCCCCCCCCCCCCCCCCCCCCCCCCCCCCCCCCCCCCCCCCCCCCCCCCCCCCCCCCCCCCCCCCCCCCCCCCCCCCCCCCCCCCCCCCCCCCCCCCCCCCCCCCCCCCCCCCCCCCCCCCCCCCCCCCCCCCCCCCCCCCCCCCCCCCCCCCCCCCCCCCCCCCCCCCCCCCCCCCCCCCCCCCCCCCCCCCCCCCCCCCCCCCCCCCCCCCCCCCCCCCCCCCCCCCCCCCCCCCCCCCCCCCCCCCCCCCCCCCCCCCCCCCCCCCCCCCCCCCCCCCCCCCCCCCCCCCCCCCCCCCCCCCCCCCCCCCCCCCCCCCCCCCCCCCCCCCCCCCCCCCCCCCCCCCCCCCCCCCCCCCCCCCCCCCCCCCCCCCCCCCCCCCCCCCCCCCCCCCCCCCCCCCCACCCCCCCCCCCCCCCCCCCCCCCCCCCCCCCCCCCCCCCCCCCCCCCCCCCCCCCCCCCCCCCCCCCCCCCCCCCCCCCCCCCCCCCCCCCCCCCCCCCCCCCCCCCCCCCCCCCCCCCCCCCCCCCCCCCCCCCCCCCCCCCCCCCCCCCCCCCCCCCACCCCCCCCCCCCCCCCCCCCCCCCCCCCCCCCCCCCCCCCCCCCCCCCCCCCCCCCCCCCCCCCCCCCCCCCCCCCCCCCCCCCCCCCCCCCCCCCCCCCCCCCCCCCCCCCCCCCCCCCCCCCCCCCCCCCCCCCCCCCCCCCCCCCCCCCCCCCCCCCCCCCCCCCCCCCCCCCCCCCCCCCCCCCCCCCCCCCCCCCCCCCCCCCCCCCCCCCCCCCCCCCCCCCCCCCCCCCCCCCCCCCCCCCCCCCCCCCCCCCCCCCCCCCCCCCCCCCCCCCCCCCCCCCCCCCCCCCCCCCCCCCCCCCCCCCCCCCCCCCCCCCCCCCCCCCCCCCCCCCCCCCCCCCCCCCCCCCCCCCCCCCCCCCCCCCCCCCCCCCCCCCCCCCCCCCCCCCCCCCCCCCCCCCCCCCCCCCCCCCCCCCCCCCCCCCCCCCCCCCCCCCCCCCCCCCCCCCCCCCCCCCCCCCCCCCCCCCCCCCCCCCCCCCCCCCCCCCCCCCCCCCCCCCCCCCCCCCCCCCCCCCCCCCCCCCCCCCCCCCCCCCCCCCCCCCCCCCCCCCACCCCCCCCCCCCCCCCCCCCCCCCCCCCCCCCCCCCCCCCCCCCCCCCCCCCCCCCCCCCCCCCCCCCCCCCCCCCCCCCCCCCCCCCCCCCCCCCCCCCCCCCCCCCCCCCCCCCCCCCCCCCCCCCCCCCCCCCCCCCCCCCCCCCCCCCCCCCCCCCCCCCCCCCCCCCCCCCCCCCCCCCCCCCCCCCCCCCCCCCCCCCCCCCCCCCCCCCCCCCCCCCCCCCCCCCCCCCCCCCCCCCCCCCCCCCCCCCCCCCCCCCCCCCCCCCCCCCCCCCCCCCCCCCCCCCCCCCCCCCCCCCCCCCCCCCCCCCCCCCCCCCCCCCCCCCCCCCCCCCCCCCCCCCCCCCCCCCCCCCCCCCCCCCCCCCCCCCCCCCCCCCCCCCCCCCCCCCCCCCCCCCCCCCCCCCCCCCCCCCCCCCCCCCCACCCCCCCCCCCCCCCCCCCCCCCCCCCCCCCCCCCCCCCCCCCCCCCCCCCCCCCCCCCCCCCCCCCCCCCCCCCCCCCCCCCCCCCCCCCCCCCCCCCCCCCCCCCCCCCCCCCCCCCCCCCCCCCCCCCCCCCCCCCCCCCCCCCCCCCCCCCCCCCCCCCCCCCCCCCCCCCCCCCCCCCCCCCCCCCCCCCCCCCCCCCCCCCCCCCCCCCCCCCCCCCCCCCCCCCCCCCCCCCCCCCCCCCCCCCCCCCCCCCCCCCCCCCCCCCCCCCCCCCCCCCCCCCCCCCCCCCCCCCCCCCCCCCCCCCCCCCCCCCCCCCCCCCCCCCCCCCCCCCCCCCCCCCCCCCCCCCCCCCCCCCCCCCCCCCCCCCCCCCCCCCCCCCCCCCCCCCCCCCCCCCCCCCCCCCCCCCCCCCCCCCCCCCCCCCCCCCCCCCCCCCCCCCCCCCCCCCCCCCCCCCCCCCCCCCCCCCCCCCCCCCCCCCCCCCCCCCCCCCCCCCCCCCCCCCCCCCCCCCCCCCCCCCCCCCCCCCCCCCCCCCCCCCCCCCCCCCCCCCCCCCCCCCCCCCCCCCCCCCCCCCCCCCCCCCCCCCCCCCCCCCCCCCCCCCCCCCCCCCCCCCCCCCCCCCCCCCCCCCCCCCCCCCCCCCCCCCCCCCCCCCCCCCCCCCCCCCCCCCCCCCCCCCCCCCCCCCCCCCCCCCCCCCCCCCCCCCCCCCCCCCCCCCCCCCCCCCCCCCCCCCCCCCCCCCCCCCCCCCCCCCCCCCCCCCCCCCCCCCCCCCCCCCCCCCCCCCCCCCCCCCCCCCCCCCCCCCCCCCCCCCCCCCCCCCCCCCCCCCCCCCCCCCCCCCCCCCCCCCCCCCCCCCCCCCCCCCCCCCCCCCCCCCCCCCCCCCCCCCCCCCCCCCCCCCCCCCCCCCCCCCCCCCCCCCCCCCCCCCCCCCCCCCCCCCCCCCCCCCCCCCCCCCCCCCCCCCCCCCCCCCCCCCCCCCCCCCCCCCCCCCCCCCCCCCCCCCCCCCCCCCCCCCCCCCCCCCCCCCCCCCCCCCCCCCCCCCCCCCCACCCCCCCCCCCCCCCCCCCCCCCCCCCCCCCCCCCCCCCCCCCCCCCCCCCCCCCCCCCCCCCCCCCCCCCCCCCCCCCCCCCCCCCCCCCCCCCCCCCCCCCCCCCCCCCCCCCCCCCCCCCCCCCCCCCCCCCCCCCCCCCCCCCCCCCCCCCCCCCCCCCCCCCCCCCCCCCCCCCCCCCCCCCCCCCCCCCCCCCCCCCCCCCCCCCCCCCCCCCCCCCCCCCCCCCCCCCCCCCCCCCCCCCCCCCCCCCCCCCCCCCCCCCCCCCCCCCCCCCCCCCCCCCCCCCCCCCCCCCCCCCCCCCCCCCCCCCCCCCCCCCCCCCCCCCCCCCCCCCCCCCCCCCCCCCCCCCCCCCCCCCCCCCCCCCCCCCCCCCCCCCCCCCCCCCCCCCCCCCCCCCCCCCCCCCCCCCCCCCCCCCCCCCCCCCCCCCCCCCCCCCCCCCCCCCCCCCCCCCCCCCCCCCCCCCCCCCCCCCCCCCCCCCCCCCCCCCCCCCCCCCCCCCCCCCCCCCCCCCCCCCCCCCCCCCCCCCCCCCCCCCCCCCCCCCCCCCCCCCCCCCCCCCCCCCCCCCCCCCCCCCCCCCCCCCCCCCCCCCCCCCCCCCCCCCCCCCCCCCCCCCCCCCCCCCCCCCCCCCCCCCCCCCCCCCCCCCCCCCCCCCCCCCCCCCCCCCCCCCCCCCCCCCCCCCCCCCCCCCCCCCCCCCCCCCCCCCCCCCCCCCCCCCCCCCCCCCCCCCCCCCCCCCCCCCCCCCCCCCCCCCCCCCCCCCCCCCCCCCCCCCCCCCCCCCCCCCCCCCCCCCCCCCCCCCCCCCCCCCCCCCCCCCCCCCCCCCCCCCCCCCCCCCCCCCCCCCCCCCCCCCCCCCCCCCCCCCCCCCCCCCCCCCCCCCCCCCCCCCCCCCCCCCCCCCCCCCCCCCCCCCCCCCCCCCCCCCCCCCCCCCCCCCCCCCCCCCCCCCCCCCCCCCCCCCCCCCCCCCCCCCCCCCCCCCCCCCCCCCCCCCCCCCCCCCCCCCCCCCCCCCCCCCCCCCCCCCCCCCCCCCCCCCCCCCCCCCCCCCCCCCCCCCCCCCCCCCCCCCCCCCCCCCCCCCCCCCCCCCCCCCCCCCCCCCCCCCCCCCCCCCCCCCCCCCCCCCCCCCCCCCCCCCCCCCCCCCCCCCCCCCCCCCCCCCCCCCCCCCCCCCCCCCCCCCCCCCCCCCCCCCCCCCCCCCCCCCCCCCCCCCCCCCCCCCCCCCCCCCCCCCCCCCCCCCCCCCCCCCCCCCCCCCCCCCCCCCCCCCCCCCCCCCCCCCCCCCCCCCCCCCCCCCCCCCCCCCCCCCCCCCCCCCCCCCCCCCCCCCCCCCCCCCCCCCCCCCCCCCCCCCCCCCCCCCCCCCCCCCCCCCCCCCCCCCCCCCCCCCCCCCCCCCCCCCCCCCCCCCCCCCCCCCCCCCCCCCCCCCCCCCCCCCCCCCCCCCCCCCCCCCCCCCCCCCCCCCCCCCCCCCCCCCCCCCCCCCCCCCCCCCCCCCCCCCCCCCCCCCCCCCCCCCCCCCCCCCCCCCCCCCCCCCCCCCCCCCCCCCCCCCCCCCCCCCCCCCCCCCCCCCCCCCCCCCCCCCCCCCCCCCCCCCCCCCCCCCCCCCCCCCCCCCCCCCCCCCCCCCCCCCCCCCCCCCCCCCCCCCCCCCCCCCCCCCCCCCCCCCCCCCCCCCCCCCCCCCCCCCCCCCCCCCCCCCCCCCCCCCCCCCCCCCCCCCCCCCCCCCCCCCCCCCCCCCCCCCCCCCCCCCCCCCCCCCCCCCCCCCCCCCCCCCCCCCCCCCCCCCCCCCCCCCCCCCCCCCCCCCCCCCCCCCCCCCCCCCCCCCCCCCCCCCCCCCCCCCCCCCCCCCCCCCCCCCCCCCCCCCCCCCCCCCCCCCCCCCCCCCCCCCCCCCCCCCCCCCCCCCCCCCCCCCCCCCCCCCCCCCCCCCCCCCCCCCCCCCCCCCCCCCCCCCCCCCCCCCCCCCCCCCCCCCCCCCCCCCCCCCCCCCCCCCCCCCCCCCCCCCCCCCCCCCCCCCCCCCCCCCCCCCCCCCCCCCCCCCCCCCCCCCCCCCCCCCCCCCCCCCCCCCCCCCCCCCCCCCCCCCCCCCCCCCCCCCCCCCCCCCCCCCCCCCCCCCCCCCCCCCCCCCCCCACCCCCCCCCCCCCCCCCCCCCCCCCCCCCCCCCCCCCCCCCCCCCCCCCCCCCCCCCCCCCCCCCCCCCCCCCCCCCCCCCCCCCCCCCCCCCCCCCCCCCCCCCCCCCCCCCCCCCCCCCCCCCCCCCCCCCCCCCCCCCCCCCCCCCCCCCCCCCCCCCCCCCCCCCCCCCCCCCCCCCCCCCCCCCCCCCCCCCCCCCCCCCCCCCCCCCCCCCCCCCCCCCCCCCCCCCCCCCCCCCCCCCCCCCCCCCCCCCCCCCCCCCCCCCCCCCCCCCCCCCCCCCCCCCCCCCCCCCCCCCCCCCCCCCCCCCCCCCCCCCCCCCCCCCCCCCCCCCCCCCCCCCCCCCCCCCCCCCCCCCCCCCCCCCCCCCCCCCCCCCCCCCCCCCCCCCCCCACCCCCCCCCCCCCCCCCCCCCCCCCCCCCCCCCCCCCCCCCCCCCCCCCCCCCCCCCCCCCCCCCCCCCCCCCCCCCCCCCCCCCCCCCCCCCCCCCCCCCCCCCCCCCCCCCCCCCCCCCCCCCCCCCCCCCCCCCCCCCCCCCCCCCCCCCCCCCCCCCCCCCCCCCCCCCCCCCCCCCCCCCCCCCCCCCCCCCCCCCCCCCCCCCCCCCCCCCCCCCCCCCCCCCCCCCCCCCCCCCCCCCCCCCCCCCCCCCCCCCCCCCCCCCCCCCCCCCCCCCCCCCCCCCCACCCCCCCCCCCCCCCCCCCCCCCCCCCCCCCCCCCCCCCCCCCCCCCCCCCCCCCCCCCCCCCCCCCCCCCCCCCCCCCCCCCCCCCCCCCCCCCCCCCCCCCCCCCCCCCCCCCCCCCCCCCCCCCCCCCCCCCCCCCCCCCCCCCCCCCCCCCCCCCCCCCCCCCCCCCCCCCCCCCCCCCCCCCCCCCCCCCCCCCCCCCCCCCCCCCCCCCCCCCCCCCCCCCCCCCCCCCCCCCCCCCCCCCCCCCCCCCCCCCCCCCCCCCCCCCCCCCCCCCCCCCCCCCCCCCCCCCCCCCCCCCCCCCCCCCCCCCCCCCCCCCCCCCCCCCCCCCCCCCCCCCCCCCCCCCCCCCCCCCCCCCCCCCCCCCCCCCCCCCCCCCCCCCCCCCCCCCCCCCCCCCCCCCCCCCCCCCCCCCCCCCCCCCCCCCCCCCCCCCCCCCCCCCCCCCCCCCCCCCCCCCCCCCCCCCCCCCCCCCCCCCCCCCCCCCCCCCCCCCCCCCCCCCCCCCCCCCCCCCCCCCCCCCCCCCCCCCCCCCCCCCCCCCCCCCCCCCCCCCCCCCCCCCCCCCCCCCCCCCCCCCCCCCCCCCCCCCCCCCCCCCCCCCCCCCCCCCCCCCCCCCCCCCCCCCCCCCCCCCCCCCCCCCCCCCCCCCCCCCCCCCCCCCCCCCCCCCCCCCCCCCCCCCCCCCCCCCCCCCCCCCCCCCCCCCCCCCCCCCCCCCCCCCCCCCCCCCCCCCCCCCCCCCCCCCCCCCCCCCCCCCCCCCCCCCCCCCCCCCCCCCCCCCCCCCCCCCCCCCCCCCCCCCCCCCCCCCCCCCCCCCCCCCCCCCCCCCCCCCCCCCCCCCCCCCCCCCCCCCCCCCCCCCCCCCCCCCCCCCCCCCCCCCCCCCCCCCCCCCCCCCCCCCCCCCCCCCCCCCCCCCCCCCCCCCCCCCCCCCCCCCCCCCCCCCCCCCCCCCCCCCCCCCCCCCCCCCCCCCCCCCCCCCCCCCCCCCCCCCCCCCCCCCCCCCCCCCCCCCCCCCCCCCCCCCCCCCCCCCCCCCCCCCCCCCCCCCCCCCCCCCCCCCCCCCCCCCCCCCCCCCCCCCCCCCCCCCCCCCCCCACCCCCCCCCCCCCCCCCCCCCCCCCCCCCCCCCCCCCCCCCCCCCCCCCCCCCCCCCCCCCCCCCCCCCCCCCCCCCCCCCCCCCCCCCCCCCCCCCCCCCCCCCCCCCCCCCCCCCCCCCCCCCCCCCCCCCCCCCCCCCCCCCCCCCCCCCCCCCCCCCCCCCCCCCCCCCCCCCCCCCCCCCCCCCCCCCCCCCCCCCCCCCCCCCCCCCCCCCCCCCCCCCCCCCCCCCCCCCCCCCCCCCCCCCCCCCCCCCCCCCCCCCCCCCCCCCCCCCCCCCCCCCCCCCCCCCCCCCCCCCCCCCCCCCCCCCCCCCCCCCCCCCCCCCCCCCCCCCCCCCCCCCCCCCCCCCCCCCCCCCCCCCCCCCCCCCCCCCCCCCCCCCCCCCCCCCCCCCCCCCCCCCCCCCCCCCCCCCCCCCCCCCCCCCCCCCCCCCCCCCCCCCCCCCCCCCCCCCCCCCCCCCCCCCCCCCCCCCCCCCCCCCCCCCCCCCCCCCCCCCCCCCCCCCCCCCCCCCCCCCCCCCCCCCCCCCCCCCCCCCCCCCCCCCCCCCCCCCCCCCCCCCCCCCCCCCCCCCCCCCCCCCCCCCCCCCCCCCCCCCCCCCCCCCCCCCCCCCCCCCCCCCCCCCCCCCCCCCCCCCCCCCCCCCCCCCCCCCCCCCCCCCCCCCCCACCCCCCCCCCCCCCCCCCCCCCCCCCCCCCCCCCCCCCCCCCCCCCCCCCCCCCCCCCCCCCCCCCCCCCCCCCCCCCCCCCCCCCCCCCCCCCCCCCCCCCCCCCCCCCCCCCCCCCCCCCCCCCCCCCCCCCCCCCCCCCCCCCCCCCCCCCCCCCCCCCCCCCCCCCCCCCCCCCCCCCCCCCCCCCCCCCCCCCCCCCCCCCCCCCCCCCCCCCCCCCCCCCCCCCCCCCCCCCCCCCCCCCCCCCCCCCCCCCCCCCCCCCCCCCCCCCCCCCCCCCCCCCCCCCCCCCCCCCCCCCCCCCCCCCCCCCCCCCCCCCCCCCCCCCCCCCCCCCCCCCCCCCCCCCCCCCCCCCCCCCCCCCCCCCCCCCCCCCCCCCCCCCCCCCCCCCCCCCCCCCCCCCCCCCCCCCCCCCCCCCCCCCCCCCCCCCCCCCCCCCCCCCCCCCCCCCCCCCCCCCCCCCCCCCCCCCCCCCCCCCCCCCCCCCCCCCCCCCCCCCCCCCCCCCCCCCCCCCCCCCCCCCCCCCCCCCCCCCCCCCCCCCCCCCCCCCCCCCCCCCCCCCCCCCCCCCCCCCCCCCCCCCCCCCCCCCCCCCCCCCCCCCCCCCCCCCCCCCCCCCCCCCCCCCCCCCCCCCCCCCCCCCCCCCCCCCCCCCCCCCCCCCCCCCCCCCCCCCCCCCCCCCCCCCCCCCCCCCCCCCCCCCCCCCCCCCCCCCCCCCCCCCCCCCCCCCCCCCCCCCCCCCCCCCCCCCCCCCCCCCCCCCCCCCCCCCCCCCCCCCCCCCCCCCCCCCCCCCCCCCCCCCCCCCCCCCCCCCCCCCCCCCCCCCCCCCCCACCCCCCCCCCCCCCCCCCCCCCCCCCCCCCCCCCCCCCCCCCCCCCCCCCCCCCCCCCCCCCCCCCCCCCCCCCCCCCCCCCCCCCCCCCCCCCCCCCCCCCCCCCCCCCCCCCCCCCCCCCCCCCCCCCCCCCCCCCCCCCCCCCCCCCCCCCCCCCCCCCCCCCCCCCCCCCCCCCCCCCCCCCCCCCCCCCCCCCCCCCCCCCCCCCCCCCCCCCCCCCCCCCCCCCCCCCCCCCCCCCCCCCCCCCCCCCCCCCCCCCCCCCCCCCCCCCCCCCCCCCCCCCCCCCCCCCCCCCCCCCCCCCCCCCCCCCCCCCCCCCCCCCCCCCCCCCCCCCCCCCCCCCCCCCCCCCCCCCCCCCCCCCCCCCCCCCCCCCCCCCCCCCCCCCCCCCCCCCCCCCCCCCCCCCCCCCCCCCCCCCCCCCCCCCCCCCCCCCCCCCCCCCCCCCCCCCCCCCCCCCCCCCCCCCCCCCCCCCCCCCCCCCCCCCCCCCCCCCCCCCCCCCCCCCCCCCCCCCCCCCCCCCCCCCCCCCCCCCCCCCCCCCCCCCCCCCCCCCCCCCCCCCCCCCCCCCCCCCCCCCCCCCCCCCCCCCCCCCCCCCCCCCCCCCCCCCCCCCCCCCCCCCCCCCCCCCCCCCCCCCCCCCCCCCCCCCCCCCCCCCCCCCCCCCCCCCCCCCCCCCCCCCCCCCCCCCCCCCCCCCCCCCCCCCCCCCCCCCCCCCCCCCCCCCCCCCCCCCCCCCCCCCCCCCCCCCCCCCCCCCCCCCCCCCCCCCCCCCCCCCCCCCCCCCCCCCCCCCCCCCCCCCCCCCCCCCCCCCCCCCCCCCCCCCCCCCCCCCCCCCCCCCCCCCCCCCCCCCCCCCCCCCCCCCCCCCCCCCCCCCCCCCCCCCCCCCCCCCCCCCCCCCCCCCCCCCCCCCCCCCCCCCCCCCCCCCCCCCCCCCCCCCCCCCCCCCCCCCCCCCCCCCCCCCCCCCCCCCCCCCCCCCCCCCCCCCCCCCCCCCCCCCCCCCCCCCCCCCCCCCCCCCCCCCCCCCCCCCCCCCCCCCCCCCCCCCCCCCCCCCCCCCCCCCCCCCCCCCCCCCCCCCCCCCCCCCCCCCCCCCCCCCCCCCCCCCCCCCCCCCCCCCCCCCCCCCCCCCCCCCCCCCCCCCCCCCCCCCCCCCCCCCCCCCCCCCCCCCCCCCCCCCCCCCCCCCCCCCCCCCCCCCCCCCCCCCCCCCCCCCCCCCCCCCCCCCCCCCCCCCCCCCCCCCCCCCCCCCCCCCCACCCCCCCCCCCCCCCCCCCCCCCCCCCCCCCCCCCCCCCCCCCCCCCCCCCCCCCCCCCCCCCCCCCCCCCCCCCCCCCCCCCCCCCCCCCCCCCCCCCCCCCCCCCCCCCCCCCCCCCCCCCCCCCCCCCCCCCCCCCCCCCCCCCCCCCCCCCCCCCCCCCCCCCCCCCCCCCCCCCCCCCCCCCCCCCCCCCCCCCCCCCCCCCCCCCCCCCCCCCCCCCCCCCCCCCCCCCCCCCCCCCCCCCCCCCCCCCCCCCCCCCCCCCCCCCCCCCCCCCCCCCCCCCCCCCCCCCCCCCCCCCCCCCCCCCCCCCCCCCCCCCCCCCCCCCCCCCCCCCCCCCCCCCCCCCCCCCCCCCCCCCCCCCCCCCCCCCCCCCCCCCCCCCCCCCCCCCCCCCCCCCCCCCCCCCCCCCCCCCCCCCCCCCCCCCCCCCCCCCCCCCCCCCCCCCCCCCCCCCCCCCCCCCCCCCCCCCCCCCCCCCCCCCCCCCCCCCCCCCCCCCCCCCCCCCCCCCCCCCCCCCCCCCCCCCCCCCCCCCCCCCCCCCCCCCCCCCCCCCCCCCCCCCCCCCCCCCCCCCCCCCCCCCCCCCCCCCCCCCCCCCCCCCCCCCCCCCCCCCCCCCCCCCCCCCCCCCCCCCCCCCCCCCCCCCCCCCCCCCCCCCCCCCCCCCCCCCCCCCCCCCCCCCCCCCCCCCCCCCCCCCCCCCCCCCCCCCCCCCCCCCCCCCCCCCCCCCCCCCCCCCCCCCCCCCCCCCCCCCCCCCCCCCCCCCCCCCCCCCCCCCCCCCCCCCCCCCCCCCCCCCCCCCCCCCCCCCCCCCCCCCCCCCCCCCCCCCCCCCCCCCCCCCCCCCCCCCCCCCCCCCCCCCCCCCCCCCCCCCCCCCCCCCCCCCCCCCCCCCCCCCCCCCCCCCCCCCCCCCCCCCCCCACCCCCCCCCCCCCCCCCCCCCCCCCCCCCCCCCCCCCCCCCCCCCCCCCCCCCCCCCCCCCCCCCCCCCCCCCCCCCCCCCCCCCCCCCCCCCCCCCCCCCCCCCCCCCCCCCCCCCCCCCCCCCCCCCCCCCCCCCCCCCCCCCCCCCCCCCCCCCCCCCCCCCCCCCCCCCCCCCCCCCCCCCCCCCCCCCCCCCCCCCCCCCCCCCCCCCCCCCCCCCCCCCCCCCCCCCCCCCCCCCCCCCCCCCCCCCCCCCCCCCCCCCCCCCCCCCCCCCCCCCCCCCCCCCCCCCCCCCCCCCCCCCCCCCCCCCCCCCCCCCCCCCCCCCCCCCCCCCCCCCCCCCCCCCCCCCCCCCCCCCCCCCCCCCCCCCCCCCCCCCCCCCCCCCCCCCCCCCCCCCCCCCCCCCCCCCCCCCCCCCCCCCCCCCCCCCCCCCCCCCCCCCCCCCCCCCCCCCCCCCCCCCCCCCCCCCCCCCCCCCCCCCCCCCCCCCCCCCCCCCCCCCCCCCCCCCCCCCCCCCCCCCCCCCCCCCCCCCCCCCCCCCCCCCCCCCCCCCCCCCCCCCCCCCCCCCCCCCCCCCCCCCCCCCCCCCCCCCCCCCCCCCCCCCCCCCCCCCCCCCCCCCCCCCCCCCCCCCCCCCCCCCCCCCCCCCCCCCCCCCCCCCCCCCCCCCCCCCCCCCCCCCCCCCCCCCCCCCCCCCCCCCCCCCCCCCCCCCCCCCCCCCCCCCCCCCCCCCCCCCCCCCCCCCCCCCCCCCCCCCCCCCCCCCCCCCCCCCCCCCCCCCCCCCCCCCCCCCCCCCCCCCCCCCCCCCCCCCCCCCCCCCCCCCCCCCCCCCCCCCCCCCCCCCCCCCCCCCCCCCCCCCCCCCCCCCCCCCCCCCCCCCCCCCCCCCCCCCCCCCCCCCCCCCCCCCCCCCCCCCCCCCCCCCCCCCCCCCCCCCCCCCCCCCCCCCCCCCCCCCCCCCCCCCCCCCCCCCCCCCCCCCCCCCCCCCCCCCCCCCCCCCCCCCCCCCCCCCCCCCCCCCCCCCCCCCCCCCCCCCCCCCCCCCCCCCCCCCCCCCCCCCCCCCCCCCCCCCCCCCCCCCCCCCCCCCCCCCCCCCCCCCCCCCCCCCCCCCCCCCCCCCCCCCCCCCCCCCCCCCCCCCCCCCCCCCCCCCCCCCCCCCCCCCCCCCCCCCCCCCCCCCCCCCCCCCCCCCCCCCCCCCCCCCCCCCCCCCCCCCCCCCCCCCCCCCCCCCCCCCCCCCCCCCCCCCCCCCCCCCCCCCCCCCCCCCCCCCCCCCCCCCCCCCCCCCCCCCCCCCCCCCCCCCCCCCCCCCCCCCCCCCCCCCCCCCCCCCCCCCCCCCCCCCCCCCCCCCCCCCCCCCCCCCCCCCCCCCCCCCCCCCCCCCCCCCCCCCCCCCCCCCCCCCCCCCCCCCCCCCCCCCCCCCCCCCCCCCCCCCCCCCCCCCCCCCCCCCCCCCCCCCCCCCCCCCCCCCCCCCCCCCCCCCCCCCCCCCCCCCCCCCCCCCCCCCCCCCCCCCCCCCCCCCCCCCCCCCCCCCCCCCCCCCCCCCCCCCCCCCCCCCCCCCCCCCCCCCCCCCCCCCCCCCCCCCCCCCCCCCCCCCCCCCCCCCCCCCCCCCCCCCCCCCCCCCCCCCCCCCCCCCCCCCCCCCCCCCCCCCCCCCCCCCCCCCCCCCCCCCCCCCCCCCCCCCCCCCCCCCCCCCCCCCCCCCCCCCCCCCCCCCCCCCCCCCCCCCCCCCCCCCCCCCCCCCCCCCCCCCCCCCCCCCCCCCCCCCCCCCCCCCCCCCCCCCCCCCCCCCCCCCCCCCCCCCCCCCCCCCCCCCCCCCCCCCCCCCCCCCCCCCCCCCCCCCCCCCCCCCCCCCCCCCCCCCCCCCCCCCCCCCCCCCCCCCCCCCCCCCCCCCCCCCCCCCCCCCCCCCCCCCCCCCCCCCCCCCCCCCCCCCCCCCCCCCCCCCCCCCCCCCCCCCCCCCCCCCCCCCCCCCCCCCCCCCCCCCCCCCCCCCCCCCCCCCCCCCCCCCCCCCCCCCCCCCCCCCCCCCCCCCCCCCCCCCCCCCCCCCCCCCCCCCCCCCCCCCCCCCCCCCCCCCCCCCCCCCCCCCCCCCCCCCCCCCCCCCCCCCCCCCCCCCCCCCCCCCCCCCCCCCCCCCCCCCCCCCCCCCCCCCCCCCCCCCCCCCCCCCCCCCCCCCCCCCCCCCCCCCCCCCCCCCCCCCCCCCCCCCCCCCCCCCCCCCCCCCCCCCCCCCCCCCCCCCCCCCCCCCCCCCCCCCCCCCCCCCCCCCCCCCCCCCCCCCCCCCCCCCCCCCCCCCCCCCCCCCCCCCCCCCCCCCCCCCCCCCCCCCCCCCCCCCCCCCCCCCCCCCCCCCCCCCCCCCCCCCCCCCCCCCCCCCCCCCCCCCCCCCCCCCCCCCCCCCCCCCCCCCCCCCCCCCCCCCCCCCCCCCCCCCCCCCCCCCCCCCCCCCCCCCCCCCCCCCCCCCCCCCCCCCCCCCCCCCCCCCCCCCCCCCCCCCCCCCCCCCCCCCCCCCCCCCCCCCCCCCCCCCCCCCCCCCCCCCCCCCCCCCCCCCCCCCCCCCCCCCCCCCCCCCCCCCCCCCCCCCCCCCCCCCCCCCCCCCCCCCCCCCCCCCCCCCCCCCCCCCCCCCCCCCCCCCCCCCCCCCCCCCCCCCCCCCCCCCCCCCCCCCCCCCCCCCCCCCCCCCCCCCCCCCCCCCCCCCCCCCCCCCCCCCCCCCCCCCCCCCCCCCCCCCCCCCCCCCCCCCCCCCCCCCCCCCCCCCCCCCCCCCCCCCCCCCCCCCCCCCCCCCCCCCCCCCCCCCCCCCCCCCCCCCCCCCCCCCCCCCCCCCCCCCCCCCCCCCCCCCCCCCCCCCCCCCCCCCCCCCCCCCCCCCCCCCCCCCCCCCCCCCCCCCCCCCCCCCCCCCCCCCCCCCCCCCCCCCCCCCCCCCCCCCCCCCCCCCCCCCCCCCCCCCCCCCCCCCCCCCCCCCCCCCCCCCCCCCCCCCCCCCCCCCCCCCCCCCCCCCCCCCCCCCCCCCCCCCCCCCCCCCCCCCCCCCCCCCCCCCCCCCCCCCCCCCCCCCCCCCCCCCCCCCCCCCCCCCCCCCCCCCCCCCCCCCCCCCCCCCCCCCCCCCCCCCCCCCCCCCCCCCCCCCCCCCCCCCCCCCCCCCCCCCCCCCCCCCCCCCCCCCCCCCCCCCCCCCCCCCCCCCCCCCCCCCCCCCCCCCCCCCCCCCCCCCCCCCCCCCCCCCCCCCCCCCCCCCCCCCCCCCCCCCCCCCCCCCCCCCCCCCCCCCCCCCCCCCCCCCCCCCCCCCCCCCCCCCCCCCCCCCCCCCCCCCCCCCCCCCCCCCCCCCCCCCCCCCCCCCCCCCCCCCCCCCCCCCCCCCCCCCCCCCCCCCCCCCCCCCCCCCCCCCCCCCCCCCCCCCCCCCCCCCCCCCCCCCCCCCCCCCCCCCCCCCCCCCCCCCCCCCCCCCCCCCCCCCCCCCCCCCCCCCCCCCCCCCCCCCCCCCCCCCCCCCCCCCCCCCCCCCCCCCCCCCCCCCCCCCCCCCCCCCCCCCCCCCCCCCCCCCCCCCCCCCCCCCCCCCCCCCCCCCCCCCCCCCCCCCCCCCCCCCCCCCCCCCCCCCCCCCCCCCCCCCCCCCCCCCCCCCCCCCCCCCCCCCCCCCCCCCCCCCCCCCCCCCCCCCCCCCCCCCCCCCCCCCCCCCCCCCCCCCCCCCCCCCCCCCCCCCCCCCCCCCCCCCCCCCCCCCCCCCCCCCCCCCCCCCCCCCCCCCCCCCCCCCCCCCCCCCCCCCCCCCCCCCCCCCCCCCCCCCCCCCCCCCCCCCCCCCCCCCCCCCCCCCCCCCCCCCCCCCCCCCCCCCCCCCCCCCCCCCCCCCCCCCCCCCCCCCCCCCCCCCCCCCCCCCCCCCCCCCCCCCCCCCCCCCCCCCCCCCCCCCCCCCCCCCCCCCCCCCCCCCCCCCCCCCCCCCCCCCCCCCCCCCCCCCCCCCCCCCCCCCCCCCCCCCCCCCCCCCCCCCCCCCCCCCCCCCCCCCCCCCCCCCCCCCCCCCCCCCCCCCCCCCCCCCCCCCCCCCCCCCCCCCCCCCCCCCCCCCCCCCCCCCCCCCCCCCCCCCCCCCCCCCCCCCCCCCCCCCCCCCCCCCCCCCCCCCCCCCCCCCCCCCCCCCCCCCCCCCCCCCCCCCCCCCCCCCCCCCCCCCCCCCCCCCCCCCCCCCCCCCCCCCCCCCCCCCCCCCCCCCCCCCCCCCCCCCCCCCCCCCCCCCCCCCCCCCCCCCCCCCCCCCCCCCCCCCCCCCCCCCCCCCCCCCCCCCCCCCCCCCCCCCCCCCCCCCCCCCCCCCCCCCCCCCCCCCCCCCCCCCCCCCCCCCCCCCCCCCCCCCCCCCCCCCCCCCCCCCCCCCCCCCCCCCCCCCCCCCCCCCCCCCCCCCCCCCCCCCCCCCCCCCCCCCCCCCCCCCCCCCCCCCCCCCCCCCCCCCCCCCCCCCCCCCCCCCCCCCCCCCCCCCCCCCCCCCCCCCCCCCCCCCCCCCCCCCCCCCCCCCCCCCCCCCCCCCCCCCCCCCCCCCCCCCCCCCCCCCCCCCCCCCCCCCCCCCCCCCCCCCCCCCCCCCCCCCCCCCCCCCCCCCCCCCCCCCCCCCCCCCCCCCCCCCCCCCCCCCCCCCCCCCCCCCCCCCCCCCCCCCCCCCCCCCCCCCCCCCCCCCCCCCCCCCCCCCCCCCCCCCCCCCCCCCCCCCCCCCCCCCCCCCCCCCCCCCCCCCCCCCCCCCCCCCCCCCCCCCCCCCCCCCCCCCCCCCCCCCCCCCCCCCCCCCCCCCCCCCCCCCCCCCCCCCCCCCCCCCCCCCCCCCCCCCCCCCCCCCCCCCCCCCCCCCCCCCCCCCCCCCCCCCCCCCCCCCCCCCCCCCCCCCCCCCCCCCCCCCCCCCCCCCCCCCCCCCCCCCCCCCCCCCCCCCCCCCCCCCCCCCCCCCCCCCCCCCCCCCCCCCCCCCCCCCCCCCCCCCCCCCCCCCCCCCCCCCCCCCCCCCCCCCCCCCCCCCCCCCCCCCCCCCCCCCCCCCCCCCCCCCCCCCCCCCCCCCCCCCCCCCCCCCCCCCCCCCCCCCCCCCCCCCCCCCCCCCCCCCCCCCCCCCCCCCCCCCCCCCCCCCCCCCCCCCCCCCCCCCCCCCCCCCCCCCCCCCCCCCCCCCCCCCCCCCCCCCCCCCCCCCCCCCCCCCCCCCCCCCCCCCCCCCCCCCCCCCCCCCCCCCCCCCCCCCCCCCCCCCCCCCCCCCCCCCCCCCCCCCCCCCCCCCCCCCCCCCCCCCCCCCCCCCCCCCCCCCCCCCCCCCCCCCCCCCCCCCCCCCCCCCCCCCCCCCCCCCCCCCCCCCCCCCCCCCCCCCCCCCCCCCCCCCCCCCCCCCCCCCCCCCCCCCCCCCCCCCCCCCCCCCCCCCCCCCCCCCCCCCCCCCCCCCCCCCCCCCCCCCCCCCCCCCCCCCCCCCCCCCCCCCCCCCCCCCCCCCCCCCCCCCCCCCCCCCCCCCCCCCCCCCCCCCCCCCCCCCCCCCCCCCCCCCCCCCCCCCCCCCCCCCCCCCCCCCCCCCCCCCCCCCCCCCCCCCCCCCCCCCCCCCCCCCCCCCCCCCCCCCCCCCCCCCCACCCCCCCCCCCCCCCCCCCCCCCCCCCCCCCCCCCCCCCCCCCCCCCCCCCCCCCCCCCCCCCCCCCCCCCCCCCCCCCCCCCCCCCCCCCCCCCCCCCCCCCCCCCCCCCCCCCCCCCCCCCCCCCCCCCCCCCCCCCCCCCCCCCCCCCCCCCCCCCCCCCCCCCCCCCCCCCCCCCCCCCCCCCCCCCCCCCCCCCCCCCCCCCCCCCCCCCCCCCCCCCCCCCCCCCCCCCCCCCCCCCCCCCCCCCCCCCCCCCCCCCCCCCCCCCCCCCCCCCCCCCCCCCCCCCCCCCCCCCCCCCCCCCCCCCCCCCCCCCCCCCCCCCCCCCCCCCCCCCCCCCCCCCCCCCCCCCCCCCCCCCCCCCCCCCCCCCCCCCCCCCCCCCCCCCCCCCCCCCCCCCCCCCCCCCCCCCCCCCCCCCCCCCCCCCCCCCCCCCCCCCCCCCCCCCCCCCCCCCCCCCCCCCCCCCCCCCCCCCCCCCCCCCCCCCCCCCCCCCCCCCCCCCCCCCCCCCCCCCCCCCCCCCCCCCCCCCCCCCCCCCCCCCCCCCCCCCCCCCCCCCCCCCCCCCCCCCCCCCCCCCCCCCCCCCCCCCCCCCCCCCCCCCCCCCCCCCCCCCCCCCCCCCCCCCCCCCCCCCCCCCCCCCCCCCCCCCCCCCCCCCCCCCCCCCCCCCCCCCCCCCCCCCCCCCCCCCCCCCCCCCCCCCCCCCCCCCCCCCCCCCCCCCCCCCCCCCCCCCCCCCCCCCCCCCCCCCCCCCCCCCCCCCCCCCCCCCCCCCCCCCCCCCCCCCCCCCCCCCCCCCCCCCCCCCCCCCCCCCCCCCCCCCCCCCCCCCCCCCCCCCCCCCCCCCCCCCCCCCCCCCCCCCCCCCCCCCCCCCCCCCCCCCCCCCCCCCCCCCCCCCCCCCCCCCCCCCCCCCCCCCCCCCCCCCCCCCCCCCCCCCCCCCCCCCCCCCCCCCCCCCCCCCCCCCCCCCCCCCCCCCCCCCCCCCCCCCCCCCCCCCCCCCCCCCCCCCCCCCCCCCCCCCCCCCCCCCCCCCCCCCCCCCCCCCCCCCCCCCCCCCCCCCCCCCCCCCCCCCCCCCCCCCCCCCCCCCCCCCCCCCCCCCCCCCCCCCCCCCCCCCCCCCCCCCCCCCCCCCCCCCCCCCCCCCCCCCCCCCCCCCCCCCCCCCCCCCCCCCCCCCCCCCCCCCCCCCCCCCCCCCCCCCCCCCCCCCCCCCCCCCCCCCCCCCCCCCCCCCCCCCCCCCCCCCCCCCCCCCCCCCCCCCCCCCCCCCCCCCCCCCCCCCCCCCCCCCCCCCCCCCCCCCCCCCCCCCCCCCCCCCCCCCCCCCCCCCCCCCCCCCCCCCCCCCCCCCCCCCCCCCCCCCCCCCCCCCCCCCCCCCCCCCCCCCCCCCCCCCCCCCCCCCCCCCCCCCCCCCCCCCCCCCCCCCCCCCCCCCCCCCCCCCCCCCCCCCCCCCCCCCCCCCCCCCCCCCCCCCCCCCCCCCCCCCCCCCCCCCCCCCCCCCCCCCCCCCCCCCCCCCCCCCCCCCCCCCCCCCCCCCCCCCCCCCCCCCCCCCCCCCCCCCCCCCCCCCCCCCCCCCCCCCCCCCCCCCCCCCCCCCCCCCCCCCCCCCCCCCCCCCCCCCCCCCCCCCCCCCCCCCCCCCCCCCCCCCCCCCCCCCCCCCCCCCCCCCCCCCCCCCCCCCCCCCCCCCCCCCCCCCCCCCCCCCCCCCCCCCCCCCCCCCCCCCCCCCCCCCCCCCCCCCCCCCCCCCCCCCCCCCCCCCCCCCCCCCCCCCCCCCCCCCCCCCCCCCCCCCCCCCCCCCCCCCCCCCCCCCCCCCCCCCCCCCCCCCCCCCCCCCCCCCCCCCCCCCCCCCCCCCCCCACCCCCCCCCCCCCCCCCCCCCCCCCCCCCCCCCCCCCCCCCCCCCCCCCCCCCCCCCCCCCCCCCCCCCCCCCCCCCCCCCCCCCCCCCCCCCCCCCCCCCCCCCCCCCCCCCCCCCCCCCCCCCCCCCCCCCCCCCCCCCCCCCCCCCCCCCCCCCCCCCCCCCCCCCCCCCCCCCCCCCCCCCCCCCCCCCCCCCCCCCCCCCCCCCCCCCCCCCCCCCCCCCCCCCCCCCCCCCCCCCCCCCCCCCCCCCCCCCCCCCCCCCCCCCCCCCCCCCCCCCCCCCCCCCCCCCCCCCCCCCCCCCCCCCCCCCCCCCCCCCCCCCCCCCCCCCCCCCCCCCCCCCCCCCCCCCCCCCCCCCCCCCCCCCCCCCCCCCCCCCCCCCCCCCCCCCCCCCCCCCCCCCCCCCCCCCCCCCCCCCCCCCCCCCCCCCCCCCCCCCCCCCCCCCCCCCCCCCCCCCCCCCCCCCCCCCCCCCCCCCCCCCCCCCCCCCCCCCCCCCCCCCCCCCCCCCCCCCCCCCCCCCCCCCCCCCCCCCCCCCCCCCCCCCCCCCCCCCCCCCCCCCCCCCCCCCCCCCCCCCCCCCCCCCCCCCCCCCCCCCCCCCCCCCCCCCCCCCCCCCCCCCCCCCCCCCCCCCCCCCCCCCCCCCCCCCCCCCCCCCCCCCCCCCCCCCCCCCCCCCCCCCCCCCCCCCCCCCCCCCCCCCCCCCCCCCCCCCCCCCCCCCCCCCCCCCCCCCCCCCCCCCCCCCCCCCCCCCCCCCCCCCCCCCCCCCCCCCCCCCCCCCCCCCCCCCCCCCCCCCCCCCCCCCCCCCCCCCCCCCCCCCCCCCCCCCCCCCCCCCCCCCCCCCCCCCCCCCCCCCCCCCCCCCCCCCCCCCCCCCCCCCCCCCCCCCCCCCCCCCCCCCCCCCCCCCCCCCCCCCCCCCCCCCCCCCCCCCCCCCCCCCCCCCCCCCCCCCCCCCCCCCCCCCCCCCCCCCCCCCCCCCCCCCCCCCCCCCCCCCCCCCCCCCCCCCCCCCCCCCCCCCCCCCCCCCCCCCCCCCCCCCCCCCCCCCCCCCCCCCCCCCCCCCCCCCCCCCCCCCCCCCCCCCCCCCCCCCCCCCCCCCCCCCCCCCCCCCCCCCCCCCCCCCCCCCCCCCCCCCCCCCCCCCCCCCCCCCCCCCCCCCCCCCCCCCCCCCCCCCCCCCCCCCCCCCCCCCCCCCCCCCCCCCCCCCCCCCCCCCCCCCCCCCCCCCCCCCCCCCCCCCCCCCCCCCCCCCCCCCCCCCCCCCCCCCCCCCCCCCCCCCCCCCCCCCCCCCCCCCCCCCCCCCCCCCCCCCCCCCCCCCCCCCCCCCCCCCCCCCCCCCCCCCCCCCCCCCCCCCCCCCCCCCCCCCCCCCCCCCCCCCCCCCCCCCCCCCCCCCCCCCCCCCCCCCCCCCCCCCCCCCCCCCCCCCCCCCCCCCCCCCCCCCCCCCCCCCCCCCCCCCCCCCCCCCCCCCCCCCCCCCCCCCCCCCCCCCCCCCCCCCCCCCCCCCCCCCCCCCCCCCCCCCCCCCCCCCCCCCCCCCCCCCCCCCCCCCCCCCCCCCCCCCCCCCCCCCCCCCCCCCCCCCCCCCCCCCCCCCCCCCCCCCCCCCCCCCCCCCCCCCCCCCCCCCCCCCCCCCCCCCCCCCCCCCCCCCCCCCCCCCCCCCCCCCCCCCCCCCCCCCCCCCCCCCCCCCCCCCCCCCCCCCCCCCCCCCCCCCCCCCCCCCCCCCCCCCCCCCCCCCCCCCCCCCCCCCCCCCCCCCCCCCCCCCCCCCCCCCCCCCCCCCCCCCCCCCCCCCCCCCCCCCCCCCCCCCCCCCCCCCCCCCCCCCCCCCCCCCCCCCCCCCCCCCCCCCCCCCCCCCCCCCCCCCCCCCCCCCCCCCCCCCCCCCCCCCCCCCCCCCCCCCCCCCCCCCCCCCCCCCCCCCCCCCCCCCCCCCCCCCCCCCCCCCCCCCCCCCCCCCCCCCCCCCCCCCCCCCCCCCCCCCCCCCCCCCCCCCCCCCCCCCCCCCCCCCCCCCCCCCCCCCCCCCCCCCCCCCCCCCCCCCCCCCCCCCCCCCCCCCCCCCCCCCCCCCCCCCCCCCCCCCCCCCCCCCCCCCCCCCCCCCCCCCCCCCCCCCCCCCCCCCCCCCCCCCCCCCCCCCCCCCCCCCCCCCCCCCCCCCCCCCCCCCCCCCCCCCCCCCCCCCCCCCCCCCCCCCCCCCCCCCCCCCCCCCCCCCCCCCCCCCCCCCCCCCCCCCCCCCCCCCCCCCCCCCCCCCCCCCCCCCCCCCCCCCCCCCCCCCCCCCCCCCCCCCCCCCCCCCCCCCCCCCCCCCCCCCCCCCCCCCCCCCCCCCCCCCCCCCCCCCCCCCCCCCCCCCCCCCCCCCCCCCCCCCCCCCCCCCCCCCCCCCCCCCCCCCCCCCCCCCCCCCCCCCCCCCCCCCCCCCCCCCCCCCCCCCCCCCCCCCCCCCCCCCCCCCCCCCCCCCCCCCCCCCCCCCCCCCCCCCCCCCCCCCCCCCCCCCCCCCCCCCCCCCCCCCCCCCCCCCCCCCCCCCCCCCCCCCCCCCCCCCCCCCCCCCCCCCCCCCCCCCCCCCCCCCCCCCCCCCCCCCCCCCCCCCCCCCCCCCCCCCCCCCCCCCCCCCCCCCCCCCCCCCCCCCCCCCCCCCCCCCCCCCCCCCCCCCCCCCCCCCCCCCCCCCCCCCCCCCCCCCCCCCCCCCCCCCCCCCCCCCCCCCCCCCCCCCCCCCCCCCCCCCCCCCCCCCCCCCCCCCCCCCCCCCCCCCCCCCCCCCCCCCCCCCCCCCCCCCCCCCCCCCCCCCCCCCCCCCCCCCCCCCCCCCCCCCCCCCCCCCCCCCCCCCCCCCCCCCCCCCCCCCCCCCCCCCCCCCCCCCCCCCCCCCCCCCCCCCCCCCCCCCCCCCCCCCCCCCCCCCCCCCCCCCCCCCCCCCCCCCCCCCCCCCCCCCCCCCCCCCCCCCCCCCCCCCCCCCCCCCCCCCCCCCCCCCCCCCCCCCCCCCCCCCCCCCCCCCCCCCCCCCCCCCCCCCCCCCCCCCCCCCCCCCCCCCCCCCCCCCCCCCCCCCCCCCCCCCCCCCCCCCCCCCCCCCCCCCCCCCCCCCCCCCCCCCCCCCCCCCCCCCCCCCCCCCCCCCCCCCCCCCCCCCCCCCCCCCCCCCCCCCCCCCCCCCCCCCCCCCCCCCCCCCCCCCCCCCCCCCCCCCCCCCCCCCCCCCCCCCCCCCCCCCCCCCCCCCCCCCCCCCCCCCCCCCCCCCCCCCCCCCCCCCCCCCCCCCCCCCCCCCCCCCCCCCCCCCCCCCCCCCCCCCCCCCCCCCCCCCCCCCCCCCCCCCCCCCCCCCCCCCCCCCCCCCCCCCCCCCCCCCCCCCCCCCCCCCCCCCCCCCCCCCCCCCCCCCCCCCCCCCCCCCCCCCCCCCCCCCCCCCCCCCCCCCCCCCCCCCCCCCCCCCCCCCCCCCCCCCCCCCCCCCCCCCCCCCCCCCCCCCCCCCCCCCCCCCCCCCCCCCCCCCCCCCCCCCCCCCCCCCCCCCCCCCCCCCCCCCCCCCCCCCCCCCCCCCCCCCCCCCCCCCCCCCCCCCCCCCCCCCCCCCCCCACCCCCCCCCCCCCCCCCCCCCCCCCCCCCCCCCCCCCCCCCCCCCCCCCCCCCCCCCCCCCCCCCCCCCCCCCCCCCCCCCCCCCCCCCCCCCCCCCCCCCCCCCCCCCCCCCCCCCCCCCCCCCCCCCCCCCCCCCCCCCCCCCCCCCCCCCCCCCCCCCCCCCCCCCCCCCCCCCCCCCCCCCCCCCCCCCCCCCCCCCCCCCCCCCCCCCCCCCCCCCCCCCCCCCCCCCCCCCCCCCCCCCCCCCCCCCCCCCCCCCCCCCCCCCCCCCCCCCCCCCCCCCCCCCCCCCCCCCCCCCCCCCCCCCCCCCCCCCCCCCCCCCCCCCCCCCCCCCCCCCCCCCCCCCCCCCCCCCCCCCCCCCCCCCCCCCCCCCCCCCCCCCCCCCCCCCCCCCCCCCCCCCCCCCCCCCCCCCCCCCCCCCCCCCCCCCCCCCCCCCCCCCCCCCCCCCCCCCCCCCCCCCCCCCCCCCCCCCCCCCCCCCCCCCCCCCCCCCCCCCCCCCCCCCCCCCCCCCCCCCCCCCCCCCCCCCCCCCCCCCCCCCCCCCCCCCCCCCCCCCCCCCCCCCCCCCCCCCCCCCCCCCCCCCCCCCCCCCCCCCCCCCCCCCCCCCCCCCCCCCCCCCCCCCCCCCCCCCCCCCCCCCCCCCCCCCCCCCCCCCCCCCCCCCCCCCCCCCCCCCCCCCCCCCCCCCCCCCCCCCCCCCCCCCCCCCCCCCCCCCCCCCCCCCCCCCCCCCCCCCCCCCCCCCCCCCCCCCCCCCCCCCCCCCCCCCCCCCCCCCCCCCCACCCCCCCCCCCCCCCCCCCCCCCCCCCCCCCCCCCCCCCCCCCCCCCCCCCCCCCCCCCCCCCCCCCCCCCCCCCCCCCCCCCCCCCCCCCCCCCCCCCCCCCCCCCCCCCCCCCCCCCCCCCCCCCCCCCCCCCCCCCCCCCCCCCCCCCCCCCCCCCCCCCCCCCCCCCCCCCCCCCCCCCCCCCCCCCCCCCCCCCCCCCCCCCCCCCCCCCCCCCCCCCCCCCCCCCCCCCCCCCCCCCCCCCCCCCCCCCCCCCCCCCCCCCCCCCCCCCCCCCCCCCCCCCCCCCCCCCCCCCCCCCCCCCCCCCCCCCCCCCCCCCCCCCCCCCCCCCCCCCCCCCCCCCCCCCCCCCCCCCCCCCCCCCCCCCCCCCCCCCCCCCCCCCCCCCCCCCCCCCCCCCCCCCCCCCCCCCCCCCCCCCCCCCCCCCCCCCCCCCCCCCCCCCCCCCCCCCCCCCCCCCCCCCCCCCCCCCCCCCCCCCCCCCCCCCCCCCCCCCCCCCCCCCCCCCCCCCCCCCCCCCCCCCCCCCCCCCCCCCCCCCCCCCCCCCCCCCCCCCCCCCCCCCCCCCCCCCCCCCCCCCCCCCCCCCCCCCCCCCCCCCCCCCCCCCCCCCCCCCCCCCCCCCCCCCCCCCCCCCCCCCCCCCCCCCCCCCCCCCCCCCCCCCCCCCCCCCCCCCCCCCCCCCCCCCCCCCCCCCCCCCCCCCCCCCCCCCCCCCCCCCCCCCCCCCCCCCCCCCCCCCCCCCCCCCCCCCCCCCCCCCCCCCCCCCCCCCCCCCCCCCCCCCCCCCCCCCCCCCCCCCCCCCCCCCCCCCCCCCCCCCCCCCCCCCCCCCCCCCCCCCCCCCCCCCCCCCCCCCCCCCCCCCCCCCCCCCCCCCCCCCCCCCCCCCCCCCCCCCCCCCCCCCCCCCCCCCCCCCCCCCCCCCCCCCCCCCCCCCCCCCCCCCCCCCCCCCCCCCCCCCCCCCCCCCCCCCCCCCCCCCCCCCCCCCCCCCCCCCCCCCCCCCCCCCCCCCCCCCCCCCCCCCCCCCCCCCCCCCCCCCCCCCCCCCCCCCCCCCCCCCCCCCCCCCCCCCCCCCCCCCCCCCCCCCCCCCCCCCCCCCCCCCCCCCCCCCCCCCCCCCCCCCCCCCCCCCCCCCCCCCCCCCCCCCCCCCCCCCCCCCCCCCCCCCCCCCCCCCCCCCCCCCCCCCCCCCCCCCCCCCCCCCCCCCCCCCCCCCCCCCCCCCCCCCCCCCCCCCCCCCCCCCCCCCCCCCCCCCCCCCCCCCCCCCCCCCCCCCCCCCCCCCCCCCCCCCCCCCCCCCCCCCCCCCCCCCCCCCCCCCCCCCCCCCCCCCCCCCCCCCCCCCCCCCCCCCCCCCCCCCCCCCCCCCCCCCCCCCCCCCCCCCCCCCCCCCCCCCCCCCCCCCCCCCCCCCCCCCCCCCCCCCCCCCCCCCCCCCCCCCCCCCCCCCCCCCCCCCCCCCCCCCCCCCCCCCCCCCCCCCCCCCCCCCCCCCCCCCCCCCCCCCCCCCCCCCCCCCCCCCCCCCCCCCCCCCCCCCCCCCCCCCCCCCCCCCCCCCCCCCCCCCCCCCCCCCCCCCCCCCCCCCCCCCCCCCCCCCCCCCCCCCCCCCCCCCCCCCCCCCCCCCCCCCCCCCCCCCCCCCCCCCCCCCCCCCCCCCCCCCCCCCCCCCCCCCCCCCCCCCCCCCCCCCCCCCCCCCCCCCCCCCCCCCCCCCCCCCCCCCCCCCCCCCCCCCCCCCCCCCCCCCCCCCCCCCCCCCCCCCCCCCCCCCCCCCCCCCCCCCCCCCCCCCCCCCCCCCCCCCCCCCCCCCCCCCCCCCCCCCCCCCCCCCCCCCCCCCCCCCCCCCCCCCCCCCCCCCCCCCCCCCCCCCCCCCCCCCCCCCCCCCCCCCCCCCCCCCCCCCCCCCCCCCCCCCCCCCCCCCCCCCCCCCCCCCCCCCCCCCCCCCCCCCCCCCCCCCCCCCCCCCCCCCCCCCCCCCCCCCCCCCCCCCCCCCCCCCCCCCCCCCCCCCCCCCCCCCCCCCCCCCCCCCCCCCCCCCCCCCCCCCCCCCCCCCCCCCCCCCCCCCCCCCCCCCCCCCCCCCCCCCCCCCCCCCCCCCCCCCCCCCCCCCCCCCCCCCCCCCCCCCCCCCCCCCCCCCCCCCCCCCCCCCCCCCCCCCCCCCCCCCCCCCCCCCCCCCCCCCCCCCCCCCCCCCCCCCCCCCCCCCCCCCCCCCCCCCCCCCCCCCCCCCCCCCCCCCCCCCCCCCCCCCCCCCCCCCCCCCCCCCCCCCCCCCCCCCCCCCCCCCCCCCCCCCCCCCCCCCCCCCCCCCCCCCCCCCCCCCCCCCCCCCCCCCCCCCCCCCCCCCCCCCCCCCCCCCCCCCCCCCCCCCCCCCCCCCCCCCCCCCCCCCCCCCCCCCCCCCCCCCCCCCCCCCCCCCCCCCCCCCCCCCCCCCCCCCCCCCCCCCCCCCCCCCCCCCCCCCCCCCCCCCCCCCCCCCCCCCCCCCCCCCCCCCCCCCCCCCCCCCCCCCCCCCCCCCCCCCCCCCCCCCCCCCCCCCCCCCCCCCCCCCCCCCCCCCCCCCCCCCCCCCCCCCCCCCCCCCCCCCCCCCCCCCCCCCCCCCCCCCCCCCCCCCCCCCCCCCCCCCCCCCCCCCCCCCCCCCCCCCCCCCCCCCCCCCCCCCCCCCCCCCCCCCCCCCCCCCCCCCCCCCCCCCCCCCCCCCCCCCCCCCCCCCCCCCCCCCCCCCCCCCCCCCCCCCCCCCCCCCCCCCCCCCCCCCCCCCCCCCCCCCCCCCCCCCCCCCCCCCCCCCCCCCCCCCCCCCCCCCCCCCCCCCCCCCCCCCCCCCCCCCCCCCCCCCCCCCCCCCCCCCCCCCCCCCCCCCCCCCCCCCCCCCCCCCCCCCCCCCCCCCCCCCCCCCCCCCCCCCCCCCCCCCCCCCCCCCCCCCCCCCCCCCCCCCCCCCCCCCCCCCCCCCCCCCCCCCCCCCCCCCCCCCCCCCCCCCCCCCCCCCCCCCCCCCCCCCCCCCCCCCCCCCCCCCCCCCCCCCCCCCCCCCCCCCCCCCCCCCCCCCCCCCCCCCCCCCCCCCCCCCCCCCCCCCCCCCCCCCCCCCCCCCCCCCCCCCCCCCCCCCCCCCCCCCCCCCCCCCCCCCCCCCCCCCCCCCCCCCCCCCCCCCCCCCCCCCCCCCCCCCCCCCCCCCCCCCCCCCCCCCCCCCCCCCCCCCCCCCCCCCCCCCCCCCCCCCCCCCCCCCCCCCCCCCCCCCCCCCCCCCCCCCCCCCCCCCCCCCCCCCCCCCCCCCCCCCCCCCCCCCCCCCCCCCCCCCCCCCCCCCCCCCCCCCCCCCCCCCCCCCCCCCCCCCCCCCCCCCCCCCCCCCCCCCCCCCCCCCCCCCCCCCCCCCCCCCCCCCCCCCCCCCCCCCCCCCCCCCCCCCCCCCCCCCCCCCCCCCCCCCCCCCCCCCCCCCCCCCCCCCCCCCCCCCCCCCCCCCCCCCCCCCCCCCCCCCCCCCCCCCCCCCCCCCCCCCCCCCCCCCCCCCCCCCCCCCCCCCCCCCCCCCCCCCCCCCCCCCCCACCCCCCCCCCCCCCCCCCCCCCCCCCCCCCCCCCCCCCCCCCCCCCCCCCCCCCCCCCCCCCCCCCCCCCCCCCCCCCCCCCCCCCCCCCCCCCCCCCCCCCCCCCCCCCCCCCCCCCCCCCCCCCCCCCCCCCCCCCCCCCCCCCCCCCCCCCCCCCCCCCCCCCCCCCCCCCCCCCCCCCCCCCCCCCCCCCCCCCCCCCCCCCCCCCCCCCCCCCCCCCCCCCCCCCCCCCCCCCCCCCCCCCCCCCCCCCCCCCCCCCCCCCCCCCCCCCCCCCCCCCCCCCCCCCCCCCCCCCCCCCCCCCCCCCCCCCCCCCCCCCCCCCCCCCCCCCCCCCCCCCCCCCCCCCCCCCCCCCCCCCCCCCCCCCCCCCCCCCCCCCCCCCCCCCCCCCCCCCCCCCCCCCCCCCCCCCCCCCCCCCCCCCCCCCCCCCCCCCCCCCCCCCCCCCCCCCCCCCCCCCCCCCCCCCCCCCCCCCCCCCCCCCCCCCCCCCCCCCCCCCCCCCCCCCCCCCCCCCCCCCCCCCCCCCCCCCCCCCCCCCCCCCCCCCCCCCCCCCCCCCCCCCCCCCCCCCCCCCCCCCCCCCCCCCCCCCCCCCCCCCCCCCCCCCCCCCCCCCCCCCCCCCCCCCCCCCCCCCCCCCCCCCCCCCCCCCCCCCCCCCCCCCCCCCCCCCCCCCCCCCCCCCCCCCCCCCCCCCCCCCCCCCCCCCCCCCCCCCCCCCCCCCCCCCCCCCCCCCCCCCCCCCCCCCCCCCCCCCCCCCCCCCCCCCCCCCCCCCCCCCCCCCCCCCCCCCCCCCCCCCCCCCCCCCCCCCCCCCCCCCCCCCCCCCCCCCCCCCCCCCCCCCCCCCCCCCCCCCCCCCCCCCCCCCCCCCCCCCCCCCCCCCCCCCCCCCCCCCCCCCCCCCCCCCCCCCCCCCCCCCCCCCCCCCCCCCCCCCCCCCCCCCCCCCCCCCCCCCCCCCCCCCCCCCCCCCCCCCCCCCCCCCCCCCCCCCCCCCCCCCCCCCCCCCCCCCCCCCCCCCCCCCCCCCCCCCCCCCCCCCCCCCCCCCCCCCCCCCCCCCCCCCCCCCCCCCCCCCCCCCCCCCCCCCCCCCCCCCCCCCCCCCCCCCCCCCCCCCCCCCCCCCCCCCCCCCCCCCCCCCCCCCCCCCCCCCCCCCCCCCCCCCCCCCCCCCCCCCCCCCCCCCCCCCCCCCCCCCCCCCCCCCCCCCCCCCCCCCCCCCCCCCCCCCCCCCCCCCCCCCCCCCCCCCCCCCCCCCCCCCCCCCCCCCCCCCCCCCCCCCCCCCCCCCCCCCCCCCCCCCCCCCCCCCCCCCCCCCCCCCCCCCCCCCCCCCCCCCCCCCCCCCCCCCCCCCCCCCCCCCCCCCCCCCCCCCCCCCCCCCCCCCCCCCCCCCCCCCCCCCCCCCCCCCCCCCCCCCCCCCCCCCCCCCCCCCCCCCCCCCCCCCCCCCCCCCCCCCCCCCCCCCCCCCCCCCCCCCCCCCCCCCCCCCCCCCCCCCCCCCCCCCCCCCCCCCCCCCCCCCCCCCCCCCCCCCCCCCCCCCCCCCCCCCCCCCCCCCCCCCCCCCCCCCCCCCCCCCCCCCCCCCCCCCCCCCCCCCCCCCCCCCCCCCCCCCCCCCCCCCCCCCCCCCCCCCCCCCCCCCCCCCCCCCCCCCCCCCCCCCCCCCCCCCCCCCCCCCCCCCCCCCCCCCCCCCCCCCCCCCCCCCCCCCCCCCCCCCCCCCCCCCCCCCCCCCCCCCCCCCCCCCCCCCCCCCCCCCCCCCCCCCCCCCCCCCCCCCCCCCCCCCCCCCCCCCCCCCCCCCCCCCCCCCCCCCCCCCCCCCCCCCCCCCCCCCCCCCCCCCCCCCCCCCCCCCCCCCCCCCCCCCCCCCCCCCCCCCCCCCCCCCCCCCCCCCCCCCCCCACCCCCCCCCCCCCCCCCCCCCCCCCCCCCCCCCCCCCCCCCCCCCCCCCCCCCCCCCCCCCCCCCCCCCCCCCCCCCCCCCCCCCCCCCCCCCCCCCCCCCCCCCCCCCCCCCCCCCCCCCCCCCCCCCCCCCCCCCCCCCCCCCCCCCCCCCCCCCCCCCCCCCCCCCCCCCCCCCCCCCCCCCCCCCCCCCCCCCCCCCCCCCCCCCCCCCCCCCCCCCCCCACCCCCCCCCCCCCCCCCCCCCCCCCCCCCCCCCCCCCCCCCCCCCCCCCCCCCCCCCCCCCCCCCCCCCCCCCCCCCCCCCCCCCCCCCCCCCCCCCCCCCCCCCCCCCCCCCCCCCCCCCCCCCCCCCCCCCCCCCCCCCCCCCCCCCCCCCCCCCCCCCCCCCCCCCCCCCCCCCCCCCCCCCCCCCCCCCCCCCCCCCCCCCCCCCCCCCCCCCCCCCCCCCCCCCCCCCCCCCCCCCCCCCCCCCCCCCCCCCCCCCCCCCCCCCCCCCCCCCCCCCCCCCCCCCCCCCCCCCCCCCCCCCCCCCCCCCCCCCCCCCCCCCCCCCCCCCCCCCCCCCCCCCCCCCCCCCCCCCCCCCCCCCCCCCCCCCCCCCCCCCCCCCCCCCCCCCCCCCCCCCCCCCCCCCCCCCCCCCCCCCCCCCCCCCCCCCCCCCCCCCCCCCCCCCCCCCCCCCCCCCCCCCCCCCCCCCCCCCCCCCCCCCCCCCCCCCCCCCCCCCCCCCCCCCCCCCCCCCCCCCCCCCCCCCCCCCCCCCCCCCCCCCCCCCCCCCCCCCCCCCCCCCCCCCCCCCCCCCCCCCCCCCCCCCCCCCCCCCCCCCCCCCCCCCCCCCCCCCCCCCCCCCCCCCCCCCCCCCCCCCCCCCCCCCCCCCCCCCCCCCCCCCCCCCCCCCCCCCCCCCCCCCCCCCCCCCCCCCCCCCCCCCCCCCCCCACCCCCCCCCCCCCCCCCCCCCCCCCCCCCCCCCCCCCCCCCCCCCCCCCCCCCCCCCCCCCCCCCCCCCCCCCCCCCCCCCCCCCCCCCCCCCCCCCCCCCCCCCCCCCCCCCCCCCCCCCCCCCCCCCCCCCCCCCCCCCCCCCCCCCCCCCCCCCCCCCCCCCCCCCCCCCCCCCCCCCCCCCCCCCCCCCCCCCCCCCCCCCCCCCCCCCCCCCCCCCCCCCCCCCCCCCCCCCCCCCCCCCCCCCCCCCCCCCCCCCCCCCCCCCCCCCCCCCCCCCCCCCCCCCCCCCCCCCCCCCCCCCCCCCCCCCCCCCCCCCCCCCCCCCCCCCCCCCCCCCCCCCCCCCCCCCCCCCCCCCCCCCCCCCCCCCCCCCCCCCCCCCCCCCCCCCCCCCCCCCCCCCCCCCCCCCCCCCCCCCCCCCCCCCCCCCCCCCCCCCCCCCCCCCCCCCCCCCCCCCCCCCCCCCCCCCCCCCCCCCCCCCCCCCCCCCCCCCCCCCCCCCCCCCCCCCCCCCCCCCCCCCCCCCCCCCCCCCCCCCCCCCCCCCCCCCCCCCCCCCCCCCCCCCCCCCCCCCCCCCCCCCCCCCCCCCCCCCCCCCCCCCCCCCCCCCCCCCCCCCCCCCCCCCCCCCCCCCCCCCCCCCCCCCCCCCCCCCCCCCCCCCCCCCCCCCCCCCCCCCCCCCCCCCCCCCCCCCCCCCCCCCCCCCCCCCCCCCCCCCCCCCCCCCCCCCCCCCCCCCCCCCCCCCCCCCCCCCCCCCCCCCCCCCCCCCCCCCCCCCCCCCCCCCCCCCCCCCCCCCCCCCCCCCCCCCCCCCCCCCCCCCCCCCCCC
>NW_026562108.1:65000-67500 GCF_028858705.1 Grus americana
CCCCCCCCCCCCCCCCCCCCCCCCCCCCCCCCCCCCCCCCCCCCCCCCCCCCCCCCCCCCCCCCCCCCCCCCCCCCCACCCCCCCCCCCCCCCCCCCCCCCCCCCCCCCCCCCCCCCCCCCTCCCCCCCCCCCCCCCCCCCCCCCCCCCCCCCCCCCCCCCCCCCCCCCCCCCCCCCCCCCCCCCCCCCCCCCCCCCCCCCCCCCCCCCCCCCCCCCCCCCCCCCCCCTCCCCCCCCCCCCCCCCCCCCCCCCCCCCCCCCCCCCCCCCCCCCCCACCCCCCCCCCCCCCCCCCCCCCCCCCCCCCCCCCCCCCCCCCCCCCCCCCCCCCCCCCCCCCCCCCCCCCCCCCCCCCCCCCCCCCCCCCCCCCCCCCCCCCCCACCCCCCCCCCCCCCCCCCCCCCCCCCCCCCCCCCCCCCCCCCCCCCCCCCCCCCCCCCCCCCCCCCCCCCCCCCCCCCCCCCCCCCCCCCCCCCCCCCCCCCCCCCCCCCGCCCCCCCCCCCCCCCCCCCCCCCCCCCCCCCCCGCCCCCCCCCCCCCCCCCCCCCCCCCCCCGCCCCCCCCCCCCCCCCCCCCCCCCCCCCCCCCCCCCCCCCCCCCCCCCCCCCCCCCCCCCCCCCCCCCCCCCCCCCCCCCCCCCCCCCCCCCCCCCCCCCCCCCCCCCCCCCCCCCCCCCCCCCCCGCCCCCCCCCCCCCCCCCCCCCCCCCCCCCCCCCCCCCCCCCCCCCCCCCCCCCCCCCCCCCCCCCCCCCCCCCCCCCCCCCCCCCCCCCCCCCCCCCCCCCCCCCCCCCCCCCCCCCCCCCCCCCCCCCCCCCCCCCCCCCCCCCCCCCCCCCCCCCCCCCCCCCCCGCCCCCCCCCCCCCCCCCCCCCCCCCCCCCCCCCCCCCCCCCCCCCCCCCCCCCCCCCCCCCCCCCCCCCCCCCCCCCCCCCCCCCCCCCCCCCCCCCCCCCCCCCCCCACCCCCCCCCCCCCCCCCCCCCCCCCCCCCCCCCCCCCCCCCCCCCCCCCCCCCCCCCCCCCCCCCCCCCCCCCCCCCCCCCCCCCCCCCCCCCCCCCGCCCCCCCCCCCCCCCCCCCCCCCCCCCCCCCCCCCCCCCCCCCCCCCCCCCCCCCCCCCCCCCCCCCCCCCCCCCCCCCGCCCCCCCCCCCCCCACCCCCCCCCCCCCCCCCCCGCCCCCCCCCCCCCCCCCCCCCCCCCCCCCCCCCCCCCCCCCCCCCCCCCCCCCCCCCCCCCCCCCCCCCCCCCCCCCCCCCCCCCCCCCCCCCCCCCCCCCCCCCCCCCCCCCCCCCCCCCCCCCCCCCCCCCCCCCCCCCCCCCCCCCCCCCCCCCCCCCCCCCCCCCCCCCCCCCCCCCCCCCCCCCCCCCCCCCCCCCCCCCCCCCCCCCCCCCCCCCCCCCCCCCCCCCCCCCCCCCCCCCCCCCCCCCCCCCCCCCCCCCCCCCCCCCCCCCCCCCCCCCCCCCCCCCCCCCCCCCCCCCCCCCCCCCCCCCCCCTCCCCCCCCCCCCCCCCCCCCCCCCCCCCCCCCCCCCCCCCCCCCCCCCCCCCCCCCCCCCCCCCCCCCCCCCCCCCCCCCCCCCCCCCCCCCCCCCCCCCCCACCCCCCCCCCCCCCCCCCCCCCCCCCCCCCCCCCCCCCCCCCCCCCCCCCCCCCCCCCCCCCCCCCCCCCCCCCCCCCCCCCCCCCCCCCCCCCCCCCCCCCCCCCCCCCCCCCCCCCCCCCCCCCCCCCCCCCCCCCCCCCCCCCCCCCCCCCCCCCCCCCCCCCCCCCCCCCCCCCCCCCCCCCCCCCCCCCCCCCCCCCCCCCCCCCCCCCCCCCCCCCCCCCCCCCCCCCCCCCCCCCCCTCCCCCCCCCCCCCCCCCCCCCCCCCCCCCCCCCCCCCCCCCCCCCCCCCCCCCCCCCCCCCCCCCCCCCCCCCCCCCCCCCCCCCCCCCCCCCCCCCCCCCCCCCCCCCCCCCCCCCCCCCCCCCCCCCCCCCCCCCCCCCCCCCCCCCCCCCCCCCCCCCCCCCCCCCCCCCCCCCCCCCCCCCCCCCCCCCCCCCCCCCCCCCCCACCCCCCCCCCCCCCCCCCCCCCCCCCCCCCCCCCCCCCCCCCCCCCCCCCCCCCCCCCCCCCCCCCCCCCCCCCCCCCCCCCCCCCCCCCCCCCCCCCCCCTCCCCCCCCCCCCCCCCCCCCCCCCCCCCCCCCCCCCGCCCCCCCCCCCCCCCCCCCCCCCCCCCCCCCCCCCCCCCCCCCCCCCCCCCCCCCCCCCCCCCCACCCCCCCCCCCCCCCCCCCCCCCCCCCCCGCGCCCCCCCCCCCCCCCCCCCCCCCCCCCCCCCCCCCCCTCCCCCCCCCCCCCCCCCCCCCCCCCCCCCCCCCCCCCCCCCCCCCCCCCCCCCCCCCCCCCCCCCCCCCCCCCCCCCCCCCCCCCCCCCCCCCCCCCCCCCCCCCCCCCCCCCCCCCCCCCCCCCCCCCCCCCCCCCCCCCCCCCCCCCCCCCCCCCCCCCCCCCCCCCCCCCCCCC
>NW_026562109.1:0-40787 GCF_028858705.1 Grus americana
TGGGGAAGGGACGGAAGAGCAGAGAGCTTGAGCAGGAGGTGGAGGAGGCGTGTACGGGAGTGAAGAAAGAGAGAGAGAGGCAAGAGGAAGACATAGTTGCAGAGGAGGAGCAGGAGGAGGAGGCAAGAAGAGGCCAAAGGAGGCAGAGAGCAGGAGGCCAGAATGGCCATGACTAGCAAGAGGAAGAGGAGAGGAGATGAAGGAAGAGGATGGAAGAGAAGGCAAAGGAGGCAGAGGAAAAGAGATGAGGAAGCAGCAGGGGCAAGCGAAGGAGGAGAGAAGAGGAGGCAAGAGGAGGAGGCAGCGATGGGAGGCAGAAGGAGGAAGAGGCAAGAGGCAAGAGGAGGAGGAGGAGGAGATGAAGGGAAGAGGATGGAAGAGAAGGAGGCGGCAAGAGGTGAGAAGAGGAAGAGGAGAAGGAGGAAGAAAAAAGGAGGTAAGTGGCAGAGGGGTGACAAGTAAACAAGAGGGAGGAGGAAGAGGAGCAGGAGGAGGCAAGAGCAGAAGAGTAGCAAGTGGAGGAGGAGGAGGAGGAGGCGGCCAGCAAAGGTCAGAGGAGGCCCGAGAGGGAGGAAGATGCTTTTGCCTTTTGCCACTTGTTGCGCTGCTGTTGCCTCCAGTCTCCTCCTCCCTCATCAGGCTGTTTGCTCTTTCAGCCCTTGACTGCACCTCCTCCTCCTGCTCCTCCTCTTCCTACCGCTTTGGAGTTAGATCCTCTTTCGTCCTGGTGCGTCTTAGGGCATCCTGTGTTCTCTTCCTCTTTTTCTTCTTCTTGCCTCCATTTGCCTCCTCCTCCTCTGCTTCCTCCACTAGCCTGCTGTGTCCTCCCGGGGCTCCTCTTTTTCTTCAGATGATTGCCTCCTCTGGCCTCCTCGGGCCTAATCTTGCCGCCTCCTCCTTCTTTTCCTGATGCCTCCTTTTGCCTCCTGCTGCTTGACTTGGGTGACCTGCTGTGGCCTCCTCTGGCCTCCTCTTTTTCTTCTGCCTCTTGCCTCTTCTTACCTCCTTCTCCTGCTTCTGCTTGGACACTTCTTCTGGCCTCTTGCTTCACTCTCTTGCCTCCTCCCCCGTTGCCGCATCTGCCCTTTCCCTTCTCTTCTCCGCAGCCTCCTCTAGCCTCCTCTTCCCTTCTGCCTGCTCCTGTGGCCTACTTGTGCTCTTCCTCTTGCCTCTTGTGGCCCTCCCATCCGCATCCTCTTGCCTCCTCCTCTTTTGCTTTCTCTTGCCTCCAGTTGCCTCCTGCTGCTTGGTCTCTCTCCACCTTTTTCTCAATTTCTTGCCTCCTTTTGCTGCCGCCTCCTCCTCCGCCGCCTCCTCCTCCTCCTCTGCCTCCTGGGGACTCCTTTGGCCTCCTCCTAGGCCTGTTGCGCTTATCTCCATTTGTCTCCTCCTCCTCTGCCTCCTGTGTCCTGCTCTGGCCTTCTCTTGCCTTCACATCTCCCCCTCTCTCTGGCCTCCTCTTGCCTCATCCACTTCCTCTAGCCTACTCGCCCGACTCTTGCCTACTCTGCCCTCATGCTCCCTCTTCCTCCTCCTCCTTCTCTTGCCGCCTCTGCCTCCTCTCCCCCCTGTCTTTTGCTCCACCTTGTAGGCCTCCTCTCCTACAGTCTTGCCTTCTGCCGCCCCTCTCTCCTCCACTTGCTCATCCTCCAGCTAGCTTGTCTGCCTTCTTTCTCCTCCTCCTCCTCCTCCTCCTCCTCTTTGGCTGCCTGCTCTTGACCCTTCTTGTGTCCTCCTCCTCCTCCTTCCCCTCTTCCTCTTTCCTCCTCTTGCCTCTTGTTACTACATCTTGCTTCCTCTTGACTCCTCCTCCTCCTTGTATTCCCTTGTCCTCCAGGAGACAACAGAGGCAAGAGGACTAGGAGGCAACAGCAGGCAATGAAATGCAACAGAAGGCAGGAGGAGGAGGAGGAGGAGAGTATGATGATGAGGATGAGGAGGCGGAGGAGGAGGCGGCGTCTGGCGCCATTGGAGGCAAGAAGAGGCAAGATGAGGAGCAGGAAGATGAGGAGGTAACAGAAGGATTAGTTGGGGAAGGGACGGGAAGAGCAGAGGAGCTTGAGCAGGAGGTGGAGGAGGCGTGTACGGGAGTGAAGAAGAAGAGAGAGGAGGCAAGAGGAAGACATAGTTGCAGAGGAGGAGCAGGAGGAGGAGGCAAGAAGAGGCCAAAGGAGGCAGAGGAGCAGGAGGCCAGAATGGCCATGACTAGGCAAGAGGAAGAGGAGGAGGAGATGAAGGGAAGAGGATGGAAGAGAAGGCAAGAGGAGGCAGAGGAAAGAGGATGAGGAAGCAGCAGGAGGCAAGCGAAGGAGGAGAGAAGAGGAGGCAAGAGGAGGAGGCAGCGATGGGAGGCAGAAGGAGGAAGAGGCAAGAGGCAAGAGGAGGAGGAGGAGCAGGAGGAGGAAGAGGCCGAAGGAGAAGGAGGCGGCAAGAGGTGAGAAGAGGAAGAGGAGAAGGAGGAAGAAAAAAGGAGGTAAGTGGCAGAGGGGTGACAAGTAAACAAGAGGAGGCAGAGGAAGAGGAGGCAGCAGGAGGCAAGAGCAGAAGAGTGGAGCAAGTGGAGGAGGAGGAGGAGGAGGCGGCCAGCAAAAGTCAGAGGAGGCCCGAGAGGGAGGAAGATGCTTTTGCCTTTTGCCACTTGTTGCCTGCTGTTGCCTCCAGTCTCCTCCTCCCTCATCAGGCTGTTTGCTCTTTCAGCCCTTGACTGCACCTCCTCCTCCTGCTCCTCCTCTTCCTACCGCTTTTGGAGTTAGATCCTCTTTCGTCCTGGTGCGTCTTAGGGCATCCTGTGTCCTCTTATTCTTTTTCTTCTTCTTGCCTCCATTTGCCTCCTCCTCCTCTGCTTCCTCCACTAGCCTGCTGTGTCCTCCCGGGGCCTCCTCTTTTTCTTCAGATGATTGCCTCCTCTGGCCTCCTCGGGCCTAATCTTGCCGCCTCCTCCTTCTTTTCCTGATGCCTCCTTTTGCCTCCTGCTGCTTGACTTTGGGTGACCTGCTGTGGCCTCCTCTGGCCTCCTCTTTTTCTTCTGCCTCTTGCCTCTTCTTACCTCCTTCTCCTGCTTCTGCTTGGACACTTCTTCTGGCCTCTTGCTTCACTCTCTTGCCTCCTCCTCCCGTTGCCGCATCTGCCCTTTCCCTTCTCTTCCTCCGCAGCCTCCTCTAGCCTCCTCTTCCCTTCTGCCTGCTCCTGTGGCCTACTTGTGCTCTTCCTCTTGCCTCTTGTGGCCTCCTCCAGCATCCTCTTGCCTCCTCCTCTTTTGCTTTCTCTTGCCTCCAGTTGCCTCCTGCTGCTTGGTCTCTCTCCACCTTTTTCTCAATTTCTTGCCTCCTTTTGCTGCCGCCTCCTCCTCCTCCTCCTGCCTCCTGGGGACTCCTTTGGCCTCCTCCTAGGCCTGTTGCGCTTATCTCCATTTGTCTCCTCCTCCTCCTTTGCCTCCTGTGTCCTGCTCTGGCCTTCTCTTGCCTTCACATCTCCCCCTCTCTCTGGCCTCCTCTTGCCTCATCCACTTCCTCTAGCCTACTCGCCCGACTCTTGCCTACTCTGCCCTCATGCTCCCTCTTCCTCCTCCTCCTTCTCTTGCCGCCTCTGCCCTCCTCTCCCCCCTGTCTTTTTGCTCCACCTTGTAGGCCTCCTCTCCTACAGTCTTGCCTTCTGCCGCCCCCTCTCTCCTCCACTTGCTCATCCTCCAGCTAGCTTGTCTGCCTTCTTTCTCCTCCTCCTCCTCCTCCTCCTCTTTTGGCTGCCTGCTCTTGACCCTTCTTGTGTCGTCCTCCTCCTCCTTCCCCTCTTCCTCTTTCCTCCTCTTGCCTCTTGTTACTACATCTTGCTTCCTCTTGACTCCTCCTCCTCCTTGTATTCCCTTGTCCTCCAGGAGACAACAGAGGCAAGAGGACTAGGAGGCAACAGCAGGCAATGAAATGCAACAGAAGGCAGGAGGAGGAGGAGGAGGAGGAGGAGGAGAGTATGATGATGAGGATGAGGAGGCGGAGGAGGAGGCGGCGTCTGGCGCCATTGGAGGCAAGAAGAGGCAAGATGAGGAGCAGGAAGATGAGGAGGTAACAGAAGGATTAGTTGGGGAAGGGACGGGAAGAGCAGAGGAGCTTGAGCAGGAGGTGGAGGAGGCGTGTACGGGAGTGAAGAAGGAGAGAGAGGAGGCAAGAGGAAGACATAGTTGCAGAGGAGGAGCAGGAGGAGGAGGCAAGAAGAGGCCAAAGGAGGCAGAGGAGCAGGAGGCCAGAATGGCCATGACTAGGCAAGAGGAAGAGGAGGAGGAGATGAAGGGAAGAGGATGGAAGAGAAGGCAAGAGGAGGCAGAGGAAAGAGGATGAGGAAGCAGCAGGAGGCAAGCGAAGGAGGAGAGAAGAGGAGGCAAGAGGAGGAGGCAGCGATGGGAGGCAGAAGGAGGAAGAGGCAAGAGGCAAGAGGAGGAGGAGGAGCAGGAGGAGGAAGAGGCCGAAGGAGAAGGAGGCGGCAAGAGGTGAGAAGAGGAAGAGGAGAAGGAGGAAGAAAAAAGGAGGTAAGTGGCAGAGGGGTGACAAGTAAACAAGAGGAGGCAGAGGAAGAGGAGGCAGCAGGAGGCAAGAGCAGAAGAGTGGAGCAAGTGGAGGAGGAGGAGGAGGAGCCGGCCAGCAAAAGTCAGAGGAGGCCCGAGAGGGAGGAAGATGCTTTTGCCTTTTGCCACTTGTTGCCTGCTGTTGCCTCCAGTCTCCTCCTCCCTCATCAGGCTGTTTGCTCTTTCAGCCCTTGACTGCACCTCCTCCTCCTGCTCCTCCTCTTCCTACCGCTTTTGGAGTTAGATCCTCTTTCGTCCTGGTGCGTCTTAGGGCATCCTGTGTTCTCTCCTCTTTTTCTTCTTCTTGCCTCCATTTGCCTCCTCCTCCTCTGCTTCCTCCACTAGCCTGCTGTGTCCTCCCGGGGCCTCCTCTTTTTCTTCAGATGATTGCCTCCTCTGGCCTCCTCGGGCCTAATCTTGCCGCCTCCTCCTTCTTTTCCTGATGCCTCCTTTTGCCTCCTGCTGCTTGACTTTGGGTGACCTGCTGTGGCCTCCTCTGGCCTCCTCTTTTTCTTCTGCCTCTTGCCTCTTCTTACCTCCTTCTCCTGCTTCTGCTTGGACACTTCTTCTGGCCTCTTGCTTCACTCTCTTGCCTCCTCCTCCCGTTGCCTCATCTGCCCTTTCCCTTCTCTTCCTCCGCAGCCTCCTCTAGCCTCCTCTTCCCTTCTGCCTGCTCCTGTGGCCTACTTGTGCTCTTCCTCTTGCCTCTTGTGGCCTCCTCCAGCATCCTCTTGCCTCCTCCTCTTTTGCTTTCTCTTGCCTCCAGTTGCCTCCTGCTGCTTGGTCTCTCTCCACCTTTTTCTCAATTTCTTGCCTCCTTTTGCTGCCGCCTCCTCCTCCTCCGCCTCCTCCTCCTCCTCTGCCTCCTGGGGACTCCTTTGGCCTCCTCCTAGGCCTGTTGCGCTTATCTCCATTTGTCTCCTCCTCCTCCTTTGCCTCCTGTGTCCTGCTCTGGCCTTCTCTTGCCTTCACATCTCCCCCTCTCTCTGGCCTCCTCTTGCCTCATCCACTTCCTCTAGCCTACTCGCCCGACTCTTGCCTACTCTGCCCTCATGCTCCCTCTTCCTCCTCCTCCTTCTCTTGCCGCCTCTGCCCTCCTCTCCCCCCTGTCTTTTTGCTCCACCTTGTAGGCCTCCTCTCCTACAGTCTTGCCTTCTGCCGCCCCCTCTCTCCTCCACTTGCTCATCCTCCAGCTAGCTTGTCTGCCTTCTTTCTCCTCCTCCTCCTCCTCCTCCTCTTTTGGCTGCCTGCTCTTGACCCTTCTTGTGTCGTCCTCCTCCTCCTTCCCCTCTTCCTCTTTCCTCCTCTTGCCTCTTGTTACTACATCTTGCTTCCTCTTGACTCCTCCTCCTCCTTGTATTCCCTTGTCCTCCAGGAGACAACAGAGGCAAGAGGACTAGGAGGCAACAGCAGGCAATGAAATGCAACAGAAGGCAGGAGGAGGAGGAGGAGGAGGAGGAGGAGGAGGATGATGATGAGATGAGGAGGCGGAGGAGGAGGCGGCGTCTGGCGCCATTGGAGGCAAGAAGAGGCAAGATGAGGAGCAGGAAGATGAGGAGGTAACAGAAGGATTAGTTGGGGAAGGGACGGGAAGAGCAGAGGAGCTTGAGCAGGAGGTGGAGGAGGCGTGTACGGGAGTGAAGAAGAAGAGAGAGGAGGCAAGAGGAAGACATAGTTGCAGAGGAGGAGCAGGAGGAGGAGGCAAGAAGAGGCCAAAGGAGGCAGAGGAGCAGGAGGCCAGAATGGCCATGACTAGGCAAGAGGAAGAGGAGGAGGAGATGAAGGGAAGAGGATGGAAGAGAAGGCAAGAGGAGGCAGAGGAAAGAGGATGAGGAAGCAGCAGGAGGCAAGCGAAGGAGGAGAGAAGAGGAGGCAAGAGGAGGAGGCAGCGATGGGAGGCAGAAGGAGGAAGAGGCAAGAGGCAAGAGGAGGAGGAGGAGCAGGAGGAGGAAGAGGCCGAAGGAGAAGGAGGCGGCAAGAGGTGAGAAGAGGAAGAGGAGAAGGAGGAAGAAAAAAGGAGGTAAGTGGCAGAGGGGTGACAAGTAAACAAGAGGAGGCAGAGGAAGAGGAGGCAGCAGGAGGCAAGAGCAGAAGAGTGGAGCAAGTGGAGGAGGAGGAGGAGGAGGCGGCCAGCAAAGGTCAGAGGAGGCCCGAGAGGGAGGAAGATGCTTTTGCCTTTTGCCACTTGTTGCCTGCTGTTGCCTCCAGTCTCCTCCTCCCTCATCAGGCTGTTTGCTCTTTCAGCCCTTGACTGCACCTCCTCCTCCTGCTCCTCCTCTTCCTACCGCTTTTGGAGTTAGATCCTCTTTCGTCCTGGTGCGTCTTAGGGCATCCTGTGTCCTCTTATTCTTTTTCTTCTTCTTGCCTCCATTTGCCTCCTCCTCCTCTGCTTCCTCCACTAGCCTGCTGTGTCCTCCCGGGGCCTCCTCTTTTTCTTCAGATGATTGCCTCCTCTGGCCTCCTCGGGCCTAATCTTGCCGCCTCCTCCTTCTTTTCCTGATGCCTCCTTTTGCCTCCTGCTGCTTGACTTTGGGTGACCTGCTGTGGCCTCCTCTGGCCTCCTCTTTTTCTTCTGCCTCTTGCCTCTTCTTACCTCCTTCTCCTGCTTCTGCTTGGACACTTCTTCTGGCCTCTTGCTTCACTCTCTTGCCTCCTCCTCCCGTTGCCGCATCTGCCCTTTCCCTTCTCTTCCTCCGCAGCCTCCTCTAGCCTCCTCTTCCCTTCTGCCTGCTCCTGTGGCCTACTTGTGCTCTTCCTCTTGCCTCTTGTGGCCTCCTCCAGCATCCTCTTGCCTCCTCCTCTTTTGCTTTCTCTTGCCTCCAGTTGCCTCCTGCTGCTTGGTCTCTCTCCACCTTTTTCTCAATTTCTTGCCTCCTTTTGCTGCCGCCTCCTCCTCCTCCTCCTCCTCCTCTGCCTCCTGGGGACTCCTTTGGCCTCCTCCTAGGCCTGTTGCGCTTATCTCCATTTGTCTCCTCCTCCTCCTTTGCCTCCTGTGTCCTGCTCTGGCCTTCTCTTGCCTTCACATCTCCCCCTCTCTCTGGCCTCCTCTTGCCTCATCCACTTCCTCTAGCCTACTCACCCGACTCTTGCCTACTCTGCCCTCATGCTCCCTCTTCCTCCTCCTCCTTCTCTTGCCGCCTCTGCCCTCCTCTCCCCCCTGTCTTTTTGCTCCACCTTGTAGGCCTCCTCTCCTACAGTCTTGCCTTCTGCCGCCCCCTCTCTCCTCCACTTGCTCATCCTCCAGCTAGCTTGTCTGCCTTCTTTCTCCTCCTCCTCCTCCTCCTCCTCTTTTGGCTGCCTGCTCTTGACCCTTCTTGTGTCGTCCTCCTCCTCCTTCCCCTCTTCCTCTTTCCTCCTCTTGCCTCTTGTTACTACATCTTGCTTCCTCTTGACTCCTCCTCCTCCTTGTATTCCCTTGTCCTCCAGGAGACAACAGAGGCAAGAGGACTAGGAGGCAACAGCAGGCAATGAAATGCAACAGAAGGCAGGAGGAGGAGGAGGAGGAGGAGGAGGAGGAGAGTATGATGATGAGGATGAGGAGGCGGAGGAGGAGGCGGCGTCTGGCGCCATTGGAGGCAAGAAGAGGCAAGATGAGGAGCAGGAAGATGAGGAGGTAACAGAAGGATTAGTTGGGGAAGGGACGGGAAGAGCAGAGGAGCTTGAGCAGGCGGTGGAGGAGGCGTGTACGGGAGTGAAGAAGAAGAGAGAGGAGGCAAGAGGAAGACATAGTTGCAGAGGAGGAGCAGGAGGAGGAGGCAAGAAGAGGCCAAAGGAGGCAGAGGAGCAGGAGGCCAGAATGGCCATGACTAGGCAAGAGGAAGAGGAGGAGGAGATGAAGGGAAGAGGATGGAAGAGAAGGCAAGAGGAGGAAGAGGAAAGAGGATGAGGAAGCAGCAGGAGGCAAGCGAAGGAGGAGAGAAGAGGAGGCAAGAGGAGGAGGCAGCGATGGGAGGCAGAAGGAGGAAGAGGCAAGAGGCAAGAGGAGGAGGAGGAGCAGGAGGAGGAAGAGGCCGAAGGAGAAGGAGGCGGCAAGAGGTGAGAAGAGGAAGAGGAGAAGGAGGAAGAAAAAAGGAGGTAAGTGGCAGAGGGGTGACAAGTAAACAAGAGGAGGCAGAGGAAGAGGAGGCAGCAGGAGGCAAGAGCAGAAGAGTGGAGCAAGTGGAGGAGGAGGAGGAGGAGGCGGCCAGCAAAGGTCAGAGGAGGCCCGAGAGGGAGGAAGATGCTTTTGCCTTTTGCCACTTGTTGCCTGCTGTTGCCTCCAGTCTCCTCCTCCCTCATCAGGCTGTTTGCTCTTTCAGCCCTTGACTGCACCTCCTCCTCCTGCTCCTCCTCTTCCTACCGCTTTTGGAGTTAGATCCTCTTTCGTCCTGGTGCGTCTTAGGGCATCCTGTGTTCTCTTATTCTTTTTCTTCTTCTTGCCTCCATTTGCCTCCTCCTCCTCTGCTTCCTCCACTAGCCTGCTGTGTCCTCCCGGGGCCTCCTCTTTTTCTTCAGATGATTGCCTCCTCTGGCCTCCTCGGGCCTAATCTTGCCGCCTCCTCCTTCTTTTCCTGATGCCTCCTTTTGCCTCCTGCTGCTTGACTTTGGGTGACCTGCTGTGGCCTCCTCTGGCCTCCTCTTTTTCTTCTGCCTCTTGCCTCTTCTTACCTCCTTCTCCTGCTTCTGCTTGGACACTTCTTCTGGGCTCTTGCTTCACTCTCTTGCCTCCTCCTCCCGTTGCCGCATCTGCCCTTTCCCTTCTCTTCCTCCGCAGCCTCCTCTAGCCTCCTCTTCCCTTCTGCCTGCTCCTGTGGCCTACTTGTGCTCTTCCTCTTGCCTCTTGTGGCCTCCTCCAGCATCCTCTTGCCTCCTCCTCTTTTGCTTTCTCTTGCCTCCAGTTGCCTCCTGCTGCTTGGTCTCTCTCCACCTTTTTCTCAATTTCTTGCCTCCTTTTGCTGCCGCCTCCTCCTCCTCCGCCTCCTCCTCCTCCTCTGCCTCCTGGGGACTCCTTTGGCCTCCTCCTAGGCCTGTTGCGCTTATCTCCATTTGTCTCCTCCTCCTCCTTTGCCTCCTGTGTCCTGCTCTGGCCTTCTCTTGCCTTCACATCTCCCCCTCTCTCTGGCCTCCTCTTGCCTCATCCACTTCCTCTAGCCTACTCGCCCGACTCTTGCCTACTCTGCCCTCATGCTCCCTCTTCCTCCTCCTCCTTCTCTTGCCGCCTCTGCCCTCCTCTCCCCCCTGTCTTTTTGCTCCACCTTGTAGGCCTCCTCTCCTACAGTCTTGCCTTCTGCCGCCCCCTCTCTCCTCCACTTGCTCATCCTCCAGCTAGCTTGTCTGCCTTCTTTCTCCTCCTCCTCCTCCTCCTCCTCTTTTGGCTGCCTGCTCTTGACCCTTCTTGTGTCGTCCTCCTCCTCCTTCCCCTCTTCCTCTTTCCTCCTCTTGCCTCTTGTTACTACATCTTGCTTCCTCTTGACTCCTCCTCCTCCTTGTATTCCCTTGTCCTCCAGGAGACAACAGAGGCAAGAGGACTAGGAGGCAACAGCAGGCAATGAAATGCAACAGAAGGCAGGAGGAGGAGGAGGAGGAGGAGGAGGAGGAGAGTATGATGATGAGGATGAGGAGGCGGAGGAGGAGGCGGCGTCTGGCGCCATTGGAGGCAAGAAGAGGCAAGATGAGGAGCAGGAAGATGAGGAGGTAACAGAAGGATTAGTTGGGGAAGGGACGGGAAGAGCAGAGGAGCTTGAGCAGGCGGTGGAGGAGGCGTGTACGGGAGTGAAGAAGAAGAGAGAGGAGGCAAGAGGAAGACATAGTTGCAGAGGAGGAGCAGGAGGAGGAGGCAAGAAGAGGCCAAAGGAGGCAGAGGAGCAGGAGGCCAGAATGGCCATGACTAGGCAAGAGGAAGAGGAGGAGGAGATGAAGGGAAGAGGATGGAAGAGAAGGCAAGAGGAGGAAGAGGAAAGAGGATGAGGAAGCAGCAGGAGGCAAGCGAAGGAGGAGAGAAGAGGAGGCAAGAGGAGGAGGCAGCGATGGGAGGCAGAAGGAGGAAGAGGCAAGAGGCAAGAGGAGGAGGAGGAGCAGGAGGAGGAAGAGGCCGAAGGAGAAGGAGGCGGCAAGAGGTGAGAAGAGGAAGAGGAGAAGGAGGAAGAAAAAAGGAGGTAAGTGGCAGAGGGGTGACAAGTAAACAAGAGGAGGCAGAGGAAGAGGAGGCAGCAGGAGGCAAGAGCAGAAGAGTGGAGCAAGTGGAGGAGGAGGAGGAGGAGGCGGCCAGCAAAGGTCAGAGGAGGCCCGAGAGGGAGGAAGATGCTTTTGCCTTTTGCCACTTGTTGCCTGCTGTTGCCTCCAGTCTCCTCCTCCCTCATCAGGCTGTTTGCTCTTTCAGCCCTTGACTGCACCTCCTCCTCCTGCTCCTCCTCTTCCTACCGCTTTTGGAGTTAGATCCTCTTTCGTCCTGGTGCGTCTTAGGGCATCCTGTGTTCTCTTATTCTTTTTCTTCTTCTTGCCTCCATTTGCCTCCTCCTCCTCTGCTTCCTCCACTAGCCTGCTGTGTCCTCCCGGGGCCTCCTCTTTTTCTTCAGATGATTGCCTCCTCTGGCCTCCTCGGGCCTAATCTTGCCGCCTCCTCCTTCTTTTCCTGATGCCTCCTTTTGCCTCCTGCTGCTTGACTTTGGGTGACCTGCTGTGGCCTCCTCTGGCCTCCTCTTTTTCTTCTGCCTCTTGCCTCTTCTTACCTCCTTCTCCTGCTTCTGCTTGGACACTTCTTCTGGCCTCTTGCTTCACTCTCTTGCCTCCTCCTCCCGTTGCCGCATCTGCCCTTTCCCTTCTCTTCCTCCGCAGCCTCCTCTAGCCTCCTCTTCCCTTCTGCCTGCTCCTGTGGCCTACTTGTGCTCTTCCTCTTGCCTCTTGTGGCCTCCTCCAGCATCCTCTTGCCTCCTCCTCTTTTGCTTTCTCTTGCCTCCAGTTGCCTCCTGCTGCTTGGTCTCTCTCCACCTTTTTCTCAATTTCTTGCCTCCTTTTGCTGCCGCCTCCTCCGCCTCCTCCTCCTCCTCTGCCTCCTGGGGACTCCTTTGGCCTCCTCCTAGGCCTGTTGCGCTTATCTCCATTTGTCTCCTCCTCCTCCTTTGCCTCCTGTGTCCTGCTCTGGCCTTCTCTTGCCTTCACATCTCCCCCTCTCTCTGGCCTCCTCTTGCCTCATCCACTTCCTCTAGCCTACTCGCCCGACTCTTGCCTACTCTGCCCTCATGCTCCCTCTTCCTCCTCCTCCTTCTCTTGCCGCCTCTGCCCTCCTCTCCCCCTGTCTTTTTGCTCCACCTTGTAGGCCTCCTCTCCTACAGTCTTGCCTTCTGCCGCCCCCTCTCTCCTCCACTTGCTCATCCTCCAGCTAGCTTGTCTGCCTTCTTTCTCCTCCTCCTCCTCCTCCTCCTCCTCTTTTGGCTGCCTGCTCTTGACCCTTCTTGTGTCGTCCTCCTCCTCCTTCCCCTCTTCCTCTTTCCTCCTCTTGCCTCTTGTTACTACATCTTGCTTCCTCTTGACTCCTCCTCCTCCTTGTATTCCCTTGTCCTCCAGGAGACAACAGAGGCAAGAGGACTAGGAGGCAACAGCAGGCAATGAAATGCAACAGAAGGCAGGAGGAGGAGGAGGAGGAGGAGGAGAGTATGATGATGAGGATGAGGAGGCGGAGGAGGAGGCGGCGTCTGGCGCCATTGGAGGCAAGAAGAGGCAAGATGAGGAGCAGGAAGATGAGGAGGTAACAGAAGGATTAGTTGGGGAAGGGACGGGAAGAGCAGAGGAGCTTGAGCAGGAGGTGGAGGAGGCGTGTACGGGAGTGAAGAAGAAGAGAGAGGAGGCAAGAGGAAGACATAGTTGCAGAGGAGGAGCAGGAGGAGGAGGCAAGAAGAGGCCAAAGGAGGCAGAGGAGCAGGAGGCCAGAATGGCCATGACTAGGCAAGAGGAAGAGGAGGAGGAGATGAAGGGAAGAGGATGGAAGAGAAGGCAAGAGGAGAGAGGAAAGAGGATGAGGAAGCAGCAGGAGGCAAGAGGAAGAAGCAGAAGAGGAGGCAAGAGGAGGAGGGAGCGAAGGAGGAAGAGCAGAAGGAGGAGAGAGAGCAGAGGAGGCAGAAGGAGGAGAGAGAGGAGGCAAGAGGAGGAGCAGCGATGGGAGGCAGAAGGAGGAAGAGCAAGAGGAGGAGGAGAGGAGAGGAAGAGGCCGAAGGAGAAGAGGCGGCAAGAGGTGAGAAGAGGAAGAGGAGAAGGAGGAAGAAAAAAGGAGGTAAGTGGCAGAGGGGTGACAAGTAAACAAGAGGAGGCAGAGGAAGAGGAGGCAGCAGGAGGCAAGAGCAGAAGAGTGGAGCAAGTGGAGGAGGAGGAGGAGGAGGCGGCCAGCAAAGGTCAGAGGAGGCCCGAGAGGGAGGAAGATGCTTTTGCCTTTTGCCACTTGTTGCCTGCTGTTGCCTCCAGTCTCCTCCTCCCTCATCAGGCTGTTTGCTCTTTCAGCCCTTGACTGCACCTCCTCCTCCTGCTCCTCCTCTTCCTACCGCTTTTGGAGTTAGATCCTCTTTCGTCCTGGTGCGTCTTAGGGCATCCTGTGTCCTCTTATTCTTTTTCTTCTTCTTGCCTCCATTTGCCTCCTCCTCCTCTGCTTCCTCCACTAGCCTGCTGTGTCCTCCCGGGGCCTCCTCTTTTTCTTCAGATGATTGCCTCCTCTGGCCTCCTCGGGCCTAATCTTGCCGCCTCCTCCTTCTTTTCCTGATGCCTCCTTTTGCCTCCTGCTGCTTGACTTTGGGTGACCTGCTGTGGCCTCCTCTGGCCTCCTCTTTTTCTTCTGCCTCTTGCCTCTTCTTACCTCCTTCTCCTGCTTCTGCTTGGACACTTCTTCTGGCCTCTTGCTTCACTCTCTTGCCTCCTCCTCCCGTTGCCGCATCTGCCCTTTCCCTTCTCTTCCTCCGCAGCCTCCTCTAGCCTCCTCTTCCCTTCTGCCTGCTCCTGTGGCCTACTTGTGCTCTTCCTCTTGCCTCTTGTGGCCTCCTCCAGCATCCTCTTGCCTCCTCCTCTTTTGCTTTCTCTTGCCTCCAGTTGCCTCCTGCTGCTTGGTCTCTCTCCACCTTTTTCTCAATTTCTTGCCTCCTTTTGCTGCCGCCTCCTCCTCCTCCGCCTCCTCCTCCTCCTCTGCCTCCTGGGGACTCCTTTGGCCTCCTCCTAGGCCTGTTGCGCTTATCTCCATTTGTCTCCTCCTCCTCCTTTGCCTCCTGTGTCCTGCTCTGGCCTTCTCTTGCCTTCACATCTCCCCCTCTCTCTGGCCTCCTCTTGCCTCATCCACTTCCTCTAGCCTACTCGCCCGACTCTTGCCTACTCTGCCCTCATGCTCCCTCTTCCTCCTCCTCCTTCTCTTGCCGCCTCTGCCCTCCTCTCCCCCCTGTCTTTTTGCTCCACCTTGTAGGCCTCCTCTCCTACAGTCTTGCCTTCTGCCGCCCCCTCTCTCCTCCACTTGCTCATCCTCCAGCTAGCTTGTCTGCCTTCTTTCTCCTCCTCCTCCTCCTCCTCCTCCTCTTTTGGCTGCCTGCTCTTGACCCTTCTTGTGTCGTCCTCCTCCTCCTCCTTCCCCTCTTCCTCTTTCCTCCTCTTGCCTCTTGTTACTACATCTTGCTTCCTCTTGACTCCTCCTCCTCCTTGTATTCCCTTGTCCTCCAGGAGACAACAGAGGCAAGAGGACTAGGAGGCAACAGCAGGCAATGAAATGCAACAGAAGGCAGGAGGAGGAGGAGGAGGAGGAGAGTATGATGATGAGGATGAGGAGGCGGAGGAGGAGGCGGCGTCTGGCGCCATTGGAGGCAAGAAGAGGCAAGATGAGGAGCAGGAAGATGAGGAGGTAACAGAAGGATTAGTTGGGGAAGGGACGGGAAGAGCAGAGGAGCTTGAGCAGGAGGTGGAGGAGGCGTGTACGGGAGTGAAGAAGAAGAGAGAGGAGGCAAGAGGAAGACATAGTTGCAGAGGAGGAGCAGGAGGAGGAGGCAAGAAGAGGCCAAAGGAGGCAGAGGAGCAGGAGGCCAGAATGGCCATGACTAGGCAAGAGGAAGAGGAGGAGGAGATGAAGGGAAGAGGATGGAAGAGAAGGCAAGAGGAGGCAGAGGAAAGAGGATGAGGAAGCAGCAGGAGGCAAGCGAAGGAGGAGAGAAGAGGAGGCAAGAGGAGGAGGCAGCGATGGGAGGCAGAAGGAGGAAGAGGCAAGAGGAGGAGGAGGAGCAGGAGGAGGAAGAGGCCGAAGGAGAAGGAGGCGGCAAGAGGTGAGAAGAGGAAGAGGAGAAGGAGGAAGAAAAAAGGAGGTAAGTGGCAGAGGGGTGACAAGTAAACAAGAGGAGGCAGAGGAAGAGGAGGCAGCAGGAGGCAAGAGCAGAAGAGTGGAGCAAGTGGAGGAGGAGGAGGAGGAGGCGGCCAGCAAAGGTCAGAGGAGGCCCGAGAGGGAGGAAGATGCTTTTGCCTTTTGCCACTTGTTGCCTGCTGTTGCCTCCAGTCTCCTCCTCCCTCATCAGGCTGTTTGCTCTTTCAGCCCTTGACTGCACCTCCTCCTCCTGCTCCTCCTCTTCCTACCGCTTTTGGAGTTAGATCCTCTTTCGTCCTGGTGCGTCTTAGGGCATCCTGTGTCCTCTTATTCTTTTTCTTCTTCTTGCCTCCATTTGCCTCCTCCTCCTCTGCTTCCTCCACTAGCCTGCTGTGTCCTCCCGGGGCCTCCTCTTTTTCTTCAGATGATTGCCTCCTCTGGCCTCCTCGGGCCTAATCTTGCCTCCTCCTCCTTCTTTTCCTGATGCCTCCTTTTGCCTCCTGCTGCTTGACTTTGGGTGACCTGCTGTGGCCTCCTCTGGCCTCCTCTTTTTCTTCTGCCTCTTGCCTCTTCTTACCTCCTTCTCCTGCTTCTGCTTGGACACTTCTTCTGGCCTCTTGCTTCACTCTCTTGCCTCCTCCTCCCGTTGCCTCATCTGCCCTTTCCCTTCTCTTCCTCCGCAGCCTCCTCTAGCCTCCTCTTCCCTTCTGCCTGCTCCTGTGGCCTACTTGTGCTCTTCCTCTTGCCTCTTGTGGCCTCCTCCAGCATCCTCTTGCCTCCTCCTCTTTTGCTTTCTCTTGCCTCCAGTTGCCTCCTGCTGCTTGGTCTCTCTCCACCTTTTTCTCAATTTCTTGCCTCCTTTTGCTGCCGCCTCCTCCTCCTCCTCCTCCTCCTCCTCCTGGGGACTCCTTTGGCCTCCTCCTAGGCCTGTTGCGCTTATCTCCATTTGTCTCCTCCTCCTCCTTTGCCTCCTGTGTCCTGCTCTGGCCTTCTCTTGCCTTCACATCTCCCCCTCTCTCTGGCCTCCTCTTGCCTCATCCACTTCCTCTAGCCTACTCGCCCGACTCTTGCCTACTCTGCCCTCATGCTCCCTCTTCCTCCTCCTCCTTCTCTTGCCGCCTCTGCCCTCCTCTCCCCCCTGTCTTTTTGCTCCACCTTGTAGGCCTCCTCTCCTACAGTCTTGCCTTCTGCCGCCCCCTCTCTCCTCCACTTGCTCATCCTCCAGCTAGCTTGTCTGCCTTCTTTCTCCTCCTCCTCCTCCTCCTCTTTTGGCTGCCTGCTCTTGACCCTTCTTGTGTCCTCCTCCTCCTTCCCCTCTTCCTCTTTCCTCCTCTTGCCTCTTGTTACTACATCTTGCTTCCTCTTGACTCCTCCTCCTCCTTGTATTCCCTTGTCCTCCAGGAGACAACAGAGGCAAGAGGACTAGGAGGCAACAGCAGGCAATGAAATGCAACAGAAGGCAGGAGGAGGAGGAGGAGGAGAGTATGATGATGAGGATGAGGAGGCGGAGGAGGAGGCGGCGTCTGGCGCCATTGGAGGCAAGAAGAGGCAAGATGAGGAGCAGGAAGATGAGGAGGTAACAGAAGGATTAGTTGGGGAAGGGACGGGAAGAGCAGAGGAGCTTGAGCAGGAGGTGGAGGAGGCGTGTACGGGAGTGAAGAAGAAGAGAGAGGAGGCAAGAGGAAGACATAGTTGCAGAGGAGGAGCAGGAGGAGGAGGCAAGAAGAGGCCAAAGGAGGCAGAGGAGCAGGAGGCCAGAATGGCCATGACTAGGCAAGAGGAAGAGGAGGAGGAGATGAAGGGAAGAGGATGGAAGAGAAGGCAAGAGGAGGCAGAGGAAAGAGGATGAGGAAGCAGCAGGAGGCAAGCGAAGGAGGAGAGAAGAGGAGGCAAGAGGAGGAGGCAGCGATGGGAGGCAGAAGGAGGAAGAGGCAAGAGGCAAGAGGAGGAGGAGGAGCAGGAGGAGGAAGAGGCCGAAGGAGAAGGAGGCGGCAAGAGGTGAGAAGAGGAAGAGGAGAAGGAGGAAGAAAAAAGGAGGTAAGTGGCAGAGGGGTGACAAGTAAACAAGAGGAGGCAGAGGAAGAGGAGGCAGCAGGAGGCAAGAGCAGAAGAGTGGAGCAAGTGGAGGAGGAGGAGGAGGAGGCGGCCAGCAAAGGTCAGAGGAGGCCCGAGAGGGAGGAAAATGCTTTTGCCTTTTGCCACTTGTTGCCTGCTGTTGCCTCCAGGCTCCTCCTCCCTCATCAGGCTGTTTGCTCTTTCAGCCCTTGACTGCACCTCCTCCTCCTGCTCCTCCTCTTCCTACCGCTTTTGGAGTTAGATCCTCTTTCGTCCTGGTGCGTCTTAGGGCATCCTGTGTCCTCTTATTCTTTTTCTTCTTCTTGCCTCCATTTGCCTCCTCCTCCTCTGCTTCCTCCACTAGCCTGCTGTGTCCTCCCGGGGCCTCCTCTTTTTCTTCAGATGATTGCCTCCTCTGGCCTCCTCGGGCCTAATCTTGCCGCCTCCTTCTTTTCCTGATGCCTCCTTTTGCCTCCTGCTGCTTGACTTTGGGTGACCTGCTGTGGCCTCCTCTGGCCTCCTCTTTTTCTTCTGCCTCTTGCCTCTTCTTACCTCCTTCTCCTGCTTCTGCTTGGACACTTCTTCTGGCCTCTTGCTTCACTCTCTTGCCTCCTCCTCCCGTTGCCGCATCTGCCCTTTCCCTTCTCTTCCTCCGCAGCCTCCTCTAGCCTCCTCTTCCCTTCTGCCTGCTCCTGTGGCCTACTTGTGCTCTTCCTCTTGCCTCTTGTGGCCTCCTCCAGCATCCTCTTGCCTCCTCCTCTTTTGCTTTCTCTTGCCTCCAGTTGCCTCCTGCTGCTTGGTCTCTCTCCACCTTTTTCTCAATTTCTTGCCTCCTTTTGCTGCCGCCTCCTCCTCCTCCTCCTCTTGCCTCCTGGGGACTCCTTTGGCCTCCTCCTAGGCCTGTTGCGCTTATCTCCATTTGTCTCCTCCTCCTCCTTTGCCTCCTGTGTCCTGCTCTGGCCTTCTCTTGCCTTCACATCTCCCCCTCTCTCTGGCCTCCTCTTGCCTCATCCACTTCCTCTAGCCTACTCGCCCGACTCTTGCCTACTCTGCCCTCATGCTCCCTCTTCCTCCTCCTCCTTCTCTTGCCGCCTCTGCCCTCCTCTCCCCCCTGTCTTTTTGCTCCACCTTGTAGGCCTCCTCTCCTACAGTCTTGCCTTCTGCCGCCCCCTCTCTCCTCCACTTGCTCATCCTCCAGCTAGCTTGTCTGCCTTCTTTCTCCTCCTCCTCCTCCTCCTCCTCCTCTTTTGGCTGCCTGCTCTTGACCCTTCTTGTGTCGTCCTCCTCCTCCTTCCCCTCTTCCTCTTTCCTCCTCTTGCCTCTTGTTACTACATCTTGCTTCCTCTTGACTCCTCCTCCTCCTTGTATTCCCTTGTCCTCCAGGAGACAACAGAGGCAAGAGGACTAGGAGGCAACAGCAGGCAATGAAATGCAACAGAAGGCAGGAGGAGGAGGAGGAGGAGGAGGAGGAGGAGAGAGTATGATGATGAGGATGAGGAGGCGGAGGAGGAGGCGGCGTCTGGCGCCATTGGAGGCAAGAAGAGGCAAGATGAGGAGCAGGAAGATGAGGAGGTAACAGAAGGATTAGTTGGGGAAGGGACGGGAAGAGCAGAGGAGCTTGAGCAGGAGGTGGAGGAGGCGTGTACGGGAGTGAAGAAGAAGAGAGAGGAGGCAAGAGGAAGACATAGTTGCAGAGGAGGAGCAGGAGGAGGAGGCAAGAAGAGGCCAAAGGAGGCAGAGGAGCAGGAGGCCAGAATGGCCATGACTAGGCAAGAGGAAGAGGAGGAGGAGATGAAGGGAAGAGGATGGAAGAGAAGGCAAGAGGAGGCAGAGGAAAGAGGATGAGGAAGCAGCAGGAGGCAAGCGAAGGAGGAGAGAAGAGGAGGCAAGAGGAGGAGGCAGCGATGGGAGGCAGAAGGAGGAAGAGGCAAGAGGAGGAGGAGGAGGAGGAGGAAGAGGCCGAAGGAGAAGGAGGCGGCAAGAGGTGAGAAGAGGAAGAGGAGAAGGAGGAAGAAAAAAGGAGGTAAGTGGCAGAGGGGTGACAAGTAAACAAGAGGAGGCAGAGGAAGAGGAGGCAGCAGGAGGCAAGAGCAGAAGAGTGGAGCAAGTGGAGGAGGAGGAGGAGGAGGCGGCCAGCAAAGGTCAGAGGAGGCCCGAGAGGGAGGAAGATGCTTTTGCCTTTTGCCACTTGTTGCCTGCTGTTGCCTCCAGGCTCCTCCTCCCTCATCAGGCTGTTTGCTCTTTCAGCCCTTGACTGCACCTCCTCCTCCTGCTCCTCCTCTTCCTACCGCTTTTGGAGTTAGATCCTCTTTCGTCCTGGTGCGTCTTAGGGCATCCTGTGTCCTCTTATTCTTTTTCTTCTTCTTGCCTCCATTTGCCTCCTCCTCCTCTGCTTCCTCCACTAGCCTGCTGTGTCCTCCCGGGGCCTCCTCTTTTTCTTCAGATGATTGCCTCCTCTGGCCTCCTCGGGCCTAATCTTGCCGCCTCCTCCTTCTTTTCCTGATGCCTCCTTTTGCCTCCTGCTGCTTGACTTTGGGTGACCTGCTGTGGCCTCCTCTGGCCTCCTCTTTTTCTTCTGCCTCTTGCCTCTTCTTACCTCCTTCTCCTGCTTCTGCTTGGACACTTCTTCTGGCCTCTTGCTTCACTCTCTTGCCTCCTCCTCCCGTTGCCGCATCTGCCCTTTCCCTTCTCTTCCTCCGCAGCCTCCTCTAGCCTCCTCTTCCCTTCTGCCTGCTCCTGTGGCCTACTTGTGCTCTTCCTCTTGCCTCTTGTGGCCTCCTCCAGCATCCTCTTGCCTCCTCCTCTTTTGCTTTCTCTTGCCTCCAGTTGCCTCCTGCTGCTTGGTCTCTCTCCACCTTTTTCTCAATTTCTTGCCTCCTTTTGCTGCCGCCTCCTCCTCCTCCTCCTCCTCCTCTGCCTCCTGGGGACTCCTTTGGCCTCCTCCTAGGCCTGTTGCGCTTATCTCCATTTGTCTCCTCCTCCTCCTTTGCCTCCTGTGTCCTGCTCTGGCCTTCTCTTGCCTTCACATCTCCCCCTCTCTCTGGCCTCCTCTTGCCTCATCCACTTCCTCTAGCCTACTCGCCCGACTCTTGCCTACTCTGCCCTCATGCTCCCTCTTCCTCCTCCTCCTTCTCTTGCCGCCTCTGCCCTCCTCTCCCCCCTGTCTTTTTGCTCCACCTTGTAGGCCTCCTCTCCTACAGTCTTGCCTTCTGCCGCCCCCTCTCTCCTCCACTTGCTCATCCTCCAGCTAGCTTGTCTGCCTTCTTTCTCCTCCTCCTCCTCCTCCTCCTCTTTTGGCTGCCTGCTCTTGACCCTTCTTGTGTCGTCCTCCTCCTCCTTCCCCTCTTCCTCTTTCCTCCTCTTGCCTCTTGTTACTACATCTTGCTTCCTCTTGACTCCTCCTCCTCCTTGTATTCCCTTGTCCTCCAGGAGACAACAGAGGCAAGAGGACTAGGAGGCAACAGCAGGCAATGAAATGCAACAGAAGGCAGGAGGAGGAGGAGGAGGAGTATGATGATGATGAGGAGGAGGCGGAGGAGGAGGCGGCGTCTGGCGCCATTGGAGGCAAGAAGAGGCAAGATGAGGAGCAGGAAGATGAGGAGGTAACAGAAGGATTAGTTGGGGAAGGGACGGGAAGAGCAGAGGAGCTTGAGCAGGAGGTGGAGGAGGCGTGTACGGGAGTGAAGAAGAAGAGAGAGGAGGCAAGAGGAAGACATAGTTGCAGAGGAGGAGCAGGAGGAGGAGGCAAGAAGAGGCCAAAGGAGGCAGAGGAGCAGGAGGCCAGAATGGCCATGACTAGGCAAGAGGAAGAGGAGGAGGAGATGAAGGGAAGAGGATGGAAGAGAAGGCAAGAGGAGGCAGAGGAAAGAGGATGAGGAAGCAGCAGGAGGCAAGCGAAGGAGGAGAGAAGAGGAGGCAAGAGGAGGAGGCAGCGATGGGAGGCAGAAGGAGGAAGAGGCAAGAGGCAAGAGGAGGAGGAGGAGCAGGAGGAGGAAGAGGCCGAAGGAGAAGGAGGCGGCAAGAGGTGAGAAGAGGAAGAGGAGAAGGAGGAAGAAAAAAGGAGGTAAGTGGCAGAGGGGTGACAAGTAAACAAGAGGAGGCAGAGGAAGAGGAGGCAGCAGGAGGCAAGAGCAGAAGAGTGGAGCAAGTGGAGGAGGAGGAGGAGGAGGCGGCCAGCAAAGGTCAGAGGAGGCCCGAGAGGGAGGAAGATGCTTTTGCCTTTTGCCACTTGTTGCCTGCTGTTGCCTCCAGTCTCCTCCTCCCTCATCAGGTTGTTTGCTCTTTCAGCCCTTGACTGCATCTCCTCCTCCTGCTCCTCCTCTTCCTACCGCTTTTGGAGTTAGATCCTCTTTCGTCCTGGTGCGTCTTAGGGCATCCTGTGTCCTCTTATTCTTTTTCTTCTTCTTGCCTCCATTTGCCTCCTCCTCCTCTGCTTCCTCCACTAGCCTGCTGTGTCCTCCCGGGGCCTCCTCTTTTTCTTCAGATGATTGCCTCCTCTGGCCTCCTCGGGCCTAATCTTGCCGCCTCCTCCTTCTTTTCCTGATGCCTCCTTTTGCCTCCTGCTGCTTGACTTTGGGTGACCTGCTGTGGCCTCCTCTGGCCTCCTCTTTTTCTTCTGCCTCTTGCCTCTTCTTACCTCCTTCTCCTGCTTCTGCTTGGACACTTCTTCTGGCCTCTTGCTTCACTCTCTTGCCTCCTCCTCCCGTTGCCTCATCTGCCCTTTCCCTTCTCTTCCTCCGCAGCCTCCTCTAGCCTCCTCTTCCCTTCTGCCTGCTCCTGTGGCCTACTTGTGCTCTTCCTCTTGCCTCTTGTGGCCTCCTCCAGCATCCTCTTGCCTCCTCCTCTTTTGCTTTCTCTTGCCTCCAGTTGCCTCCTGCTGCTTGGTCTCTCTCCACCTTTTTCTCAATTTCTTGCCTCCTTTTGCTGCCGCCTCCTCCTCCTCCGCCTCCTCCTCCTCTGCCTCCTGGGGACTCCTTTGGCCTCCTCCTAGGCCTGTTGCGCTTATCTCCATTTGTCTCCTCCTCCTCCTTTGCCTCCTGTGTCCTGCTCTGGCCTTCTCTTGCCTTCACATCTCCCCCTCTCTCTGGCCTCCTCTTGCCTCATCCACTTCCTCTAGCCTACTCACCCGACTCTTGCCTACTCTGCCCTCATGCTCCCTCTTCCTCCTCCTCCTTCTCTTGCCGCCTCTGCCCTCCTCTCCCCCCTGTCTTTTTGCTCCACCTTGTAGGCCTCCTCTCCTACAGTCTTGCCTTCTGCCGCCCCCTCTCTCCTCCACTTGCTCATCCTCCAGCTAGCTTGTCTGCCTTCTTTCTCCTCCTCCTCCTCCTCCTCCTCCTTTTTTGGCTGCCTGCTCTTGACCCTTCTTGTGTCGTCCTCCTCCTCCTTCCCCTCTTCCTCTTTCCTCCTCTTGCCTCTTGTTACTACATCTTGCTTCCTCTTGACTCCTCCTCCTCCTTGTATTCCCTTGTCCTCCAGGAGACAACAGAGGCAAGAGGACTAGGAGGCAACAGCAGGCAATGAAATGCAACAGAAGGCAGGAGGAGGAGGGAGGAGGAGGAGGAGGAGGATGAGGAGGCGGAGGAGGAGGCGGCGTCTGGCGCCATTGGAGGCAAGAAGAGGCAAGATGAGGAGCAGGAAGATGAGGAGGTAACAGAAGGATTAGTTGGGGAAGGGACGGGAAGAGCAGAGGAGCTTGAGCAGGAGGTGGAGGAGGCGTGTACGGGAGTGAAGAAGAAGAGAGAGGAGGCAAGAGGAAGACATAGTTGCAGAGGAGGAGCAGGAGGAGGAGGCAAGAAGAGGCCAAAGGAGGCAGAGGAGCAGGAGGCCAGAATGGCCATGACTAGGCAAGAGGAAGAGGAGGAGGAGATGAAGGGAAGAGGATGGAAGAGAAGGCAAGAGGAGGCAGAGGAAAGAGGATGAGGAAGCAGCAGGAGGCAAGCGAAGGAGGAGAGAAGAGGAGGCAAGAGGAGGAGGCAGCGATGGGAGGCAGAAGGAGGAAGAGGCAAGAGGAGGAGGAGCAGGAGGAGGAAGAGGCCGAAGGAGAAGGAGGCGGCAAGAGGTGAGAAGAGGAAGAGGAGAAGGAGGAAGAAAAAAGGAGGTAAGTGGCAGAGGGGTGACAAGTAAACAAGAGGAGGCAGAGGAAGAGGAGGCAGCAGGAGGCAAGAGCAGAAGAGTGGAGCAAGTGGAGGAGGAGGAGGAGGAGGCGGCCAGCAAAGGTCAGAGGAGGCCCGAGAGGGAGGAAAATGCTTTTGCCTTTTGCCACTTGTTGCCTGCTGTTGCCTCCAGGCTCCTCCTCCCTCATCAGGCTGTTTGCTCTTTCAGCCCTTGACTGCACCTCCTCCTCCTGCTCCTCCTCTTCCTACCGCTTTTGGAGTTAGATCCTCTTTCGTCCTGGTGCGTCTTAGGGCATCCTGTGTCCTCTTATTCTTTTTCTTCTTCTTGCCTCCATTTGCCTCCTCCTCCTCTGCTTCCTCCACTAGCCTGCTGTGTCCTCCCGGGGCCTCCTCTTTTTCTTCAGATGATTGCCTCCTCTGGCCTCCTCGGGCCTAATCTTGCCGCCTCCTTCTTTTCCTGATGCCTCCTTTTGCCTCCTGCTGCTTGACTTTGGGTGACCTGCTGTGGCCTCCTCTGGCCTCCTCTTTTTCTTCTGCCTCTTGCCTCTTCTTACCTCCTTCTCCTGCTTCTGCTTGGACACTTCTTCTGGCCTCTTGCTTCACTCTCTTGCCTCCTCCTCCCGTTGCCTCATCTGCCCTTTCCCTTCTCTTCCTCCGCAGCCTCCTCTAGCCTCCTCTTCCCTTCTGCCTGCTCCTGTGGCCTACTTGTGCTCTTCCTCTTGCCTCTTGTGGCCTCCTCCAGCATCCTCTTGCCTCCTCCTCTTTTGCTTTCTCTTGCCTCCAGTTGCCTCCTGCTGCTTGGTCTCTCTCCACCTTTTTCTCAATTTCTTGCCTCCTTTTGCTGCCGCCTCCTCCTCCTCCTCCTCCTCCTCCTCTGCCTCCTGGGGACTCCTTTGGCCTCCTCCTAGGCCTGTTGCGCTTATCTCCATTTGTCTCCTCCTCCTCCTTTGCCTCCTGTGTCCTGCTCTGGCCTTCTCTTGCCTTCACATCTCCCCCTCTCTCTGGCCTCCTCTTGCCTCATCCACTTCCTCTAGCCTACTCGCCCGACTCTTGCCTACTGTGCCCTCATGCTCCCTCTTCCTCCTCCTCCTTCTCTTGCCGCCTCTGCCCTCCTCTCCCCCCTGTCTTTTTGCTCCACCTTGTAGGCCTCCTCTCCTACAGTCTTGCCTTCTGCCGCCCCCTCTCTCCTCCACTTGCTCATCCTCCAGCTAGCTTGTCTGCCTTCTTTCTCCTCCTCCTCCTCCTCCTCCTCCTCTTTTGGCTGCCTGCTCTTGACCCTTCTTGTGTCGTCCTCCTCCTCCTTCCCCTCTTCCTCTTTCCTCCTCTTGCCTCTTGTTACTACATCTTGCTTCCTCTTGACTCCTCCTCCTCCTTGTATTCCCTTGTCCTCCAGGAGACAACAGAGGCAAGAGGACTAGGAGGCAACAGCAGGCAATGAAATGCAACAGAAGGCAGGAGGAGGAGGAGGAGGAGGAGGAGGAGAGTATGATGATGAGGATGAGGAGGCGGAGGAGGAGGCGGCGTCTGGCGCCATTGGAGGCAAGAAGAGGCAAGATGAGGAGCAGGAAGATGAGGAGGTAACAGAAGGATTAGTTGGGGAAGGGACGGGAAGAGCAGAGGAGCTTGAGCAGGAGGTGGAGGAGGCGTGTACGGGAGTGAAGAAGAAGAGAGAGGAGGCAAGAGGAAGACATAGTTGCAGAGGAGGAGCAGGAGGAGGAGGCAAGAAGAGGCCAAAGGAGGCAGAGGAGCAGGAGGCCAGAATGGCCATGACTAGGCAAGAGGAAGAGGAGGAGGAGATGAAGGGAAGAGGATGGAAGAGAAGGCAAGAGGAGGCAGAGGAAAGAGGATGAGGAAGCAGCAGGGGGCAAGCGAAGGAGGAGAGAAGAGGAGGCAAGAGGAGGAGGCAGCGATGGGAGGCAGAAGGAGGAAGAGGCAAGAGGAGGAGGAGGAGGAGGAAGAGGCCGAAGGAGAAGGAGGCGGCAAGAGGTGAGAAGAGGAAGAGGAGAAGGAGGAAGAAAAAAGGAGGTAAGTGGCAGAGGGGTGACAAGTAAACAAGAGGAGGCAGAGGAAGAGGAGGCAGCAGGAGGCAAGAGCAGAAGAGTGGAGCAAGTGGAGGAGGAGGAGGAGGAGGCGGCCAGCAAAGGTCAGAGGAGGCCCGAGAGGGAGGAAGATGCTTTTGCCTTTTGCCACTTGTTGCCTGCTGTTGCCTCCAGTCTCCTCCTCCCTCATCAGGCTGTTTGCTCTTTCAGCCCTTGACTGCATCTCCTCCTCCTGCTCCTCCTCTTCCTACCGCTTTTGGAGTTAGATCCTCTTTCGTCCTGGTGCGTCTTAGGGCATCCTGTGTCCTCTTATTCTTTTTCTTCTTCTTGCCTCCATTTGCCTCCTCCTCCTCTGCTTCCTCCACTAGCCTGCTGTGTCCTCCCGGGGCCTCCTCTTTTTCTTCAGATGATTGCCTCCTCTGGCCTCCTCGGGCCTAATCTTGCCGCCTCCTCCTTCTTTTCCTGATGCCTCCTTTTGCCTCCTGCTGCTTGACTTTGGGTGACCTGCTGTGGCCTCCTCTGGCCTCCTCTTTTTCTTCTGCCTCTTGCCTCTTCTTACCTCCTTCTCCTGCTTCTGCTTGGACACTTCTTCTGGCCTCTTGCTTCACTCTCTTGCCTCCTCCTCCCGTTGCCGCATCTGCCCTTTCCCTTCTCTTCCTCCGCAGCCTCCTCTAGCCTCCTCTTCCCTTCTGCCTGCTCCTGTGGCCTACTTGTGCTCTTCCTCTTGCCTCTTGTGGCCTCCTCCAGCATCCTCTTGCCTCCTCCTCTTTTGCTTTCTCTTGCCTCCAGTTGCCTCCTGCTGCTTGGTCTCTCTCCACCTTTTTCTCAATTTCTTGCCTCCTTTTGCTGCCGCCTCCTCCTCCTCCGCCTCCTCCTCCTCCTCTGCCTCCTGGGGACTCCTTTGGCCTCCTCCTCGGCCTGTTGCGCTTATCTCCATTTGTCTCCTCCTCCTCCTTTGCCTCCTGTGTCCTGCTCTGGCCTTCTCTTGCCTTCACTTCTCCCCCTCTCTCTGGCCTCCTCTTGCCTCATCCACTTCCTCTAGCCTACTCGCCCGACTCTTGCCTACTCTGCCCTCATGCTCCCTCTTCCTCCTCCTCCTTCTCTTGCCGCCTCTGCCCTCCTCTCCCCCCTGTCTTTTTGCTCCACCTTGTAGGCCTCCTCTCCTACAGTCTTGCCTTCTGCCGCCCCCTCTCTCCTCCACTTGCTCATCCTCCAGCTAGCTTGTCTGCCTTCTTTCTCCTCCTCCTCCTCCTCCTCCTCTTTTGGCTGCCTGCTCTTGACCCTTCTTGTGTCGTCCTCCTCCTCCTTCCCCTCTTCCTCTTTCCTCCTCTTGCCTCTTGTTACTACATCTTGCTTCCTCTTGACTCCTCCTCCTCCTTGTATTCCCTTGTCCTCCAGGAGACAACAGAGGCCAGAGGACTAGGAGGCAACAGCAGGCAATGAAATGCAACAGAAGGCAGGAGGAGGAGGAGGAGGAGGAGGAGGAGAGTATGATGATGAGGATGAGGAGGCGGAGGAGGAGGCGGCGTCTGGCGCCATTGGAGGCAAGAAGAGGCAAGATGAGGAGCAGGAAGATGAGGAGGTAACAGAAGGATTAGTTGGGGAAGGGACGGGAAGAGCAGAGGAGCTTGAGCAGGAGGTGGAGGAGGCGTGTACGGGAGTGAAGAAGAAGAGAGAGGAGGCAAGAGGAAGACATAGTTGCAGAGGAGGAGCAGGAGGAGGAGGCAAGAAGAGGCCAAAGGAGGCAGAGGAGCAGGAGGCCAGAATGGCCATGACTAGGCAAGAGGAAGAGGAGGAGGAGATGAAGGGAAGAGGATGGAAGAGAAGGCAAGAGGAGGCAGAGGAAAGAGGATGAGGAAGCAGCAGGAGGCAAGCGAAGGAGGAGAGAAGAGGAGGCAAGAGGAGGAGGCAGCGATGGGAGGCAGAAGGAGGAAGAGGCAAGAGGAGGAGGAGGAGCAGGAGGAGGAAGAGGCCGAAGGAGAAGGAGGCGGCAAGAGGTGAGAAGAGGAAGAGGAGAAGGAGGAAGAAAAAAGGAGGTAAGTGGCAGAGGGGTGACAAGTAAACAAGAGGAGGCAGAGGAAGAGGAGGCAGCAGGAGGCAAGAGCAGAAGAGTGGAGCAAGTGGAGGAGGAGGAGGAGGAGGCGGCCAGCAAAGGTCAGAGGAGGCCCGAGAGGGAGGAAGATGCTTTTGCCTTTTGCCACTTGTTGCCTGCTGTTGCCTCCAGTCTCCTCCTCCCTCATCAGGCTGTTTGCTCTTTCAGCCCTTGACTGCACCTCCTCCTCCTGCTCCTCCTCTTCCTACCGCTTTTGGAGTTAGATCCTCTTTCGTCCTGGTGCGTCTTAGGGCATCCTGTGTCCTCTTATTCTTTTTCTTCTTCTTGCCTCCATTTGCCTCCTCCTCCTCTGCTTCCTCCACTAGCCTGCTGTGTCCTCCCGGGGCCTCCTCTTTTTCTTCAGATGATTGCCTCCTCTGGCCTCCTCGGGCCTAATCTTGCCGCCTCCTCCTTCTTTTCCTGATGCCTCCTTTTGCCTCCTGCTGCTTGACTTTGGGTGACCTGCTGTGGCCTCCTCTGGCCTCCTCTTTTTCTTCTGCCTCTTGCCTCTTCTTACCTCCTTCTCCTGCTTCTGCTTGGACACTTCTTCTGGCCTCTTGCTTCACTCTCTTGCCTCCTCCTCCCGTTGCCGCATCTGCCCTTTCCCTTCTCTTCCTCCGCAGCCTCCTCTAGCCTCCTCTTCCCTTCTGCCTGCTCCTGTGGCCTACTTGTGCTCTTCCTCTTGCCTCTTGTGGCCTCCTCCAGCATCCTCTTGCCTCCTCCTCTTTTGCTTTCTCTTGCCTCCAGTTGCCTCCTGCTGCTTGGTCTCTCTCCACCTTTTTCTCAATTTCTTGCCTCCTTTTGCTGCCGCCTCCTCCTCCTCCGCCTCCTCCTCCTCCTCTGCCTCCTGGGGACTCCTTTGGCCTCCTCCTAGGCCTGTTGCGCTTATCTCCATTTGTCTCCTCCTCCTCCTTTGCCTCCTGTGTCCTGCTCTGGCCTTCTCTTGCCTTCACATCTCCCCCTCTCTCTGGCCTCCTCTTGCCTCATCCACTTCCTCTAGCCTACTCGCCCGACTCTTGCCTACTCTGCCCTCATGCTCCCTCTTCCTCCTCCTCCTTCTCTTGCCGCCTCTGCCCTCCTCTCCCCCCTGTCTTTTTGCTCCACCTTGTAGGCCTCCTCTCCTACAGTCTTGCCTTCTGCCGCCCCCTCTCTCCTCCACTTGCTCATCCTCCAGCTAGCTTGTCTGCCTTCTTTCTCCTCCTCCTCCTCCTCCTCCTCCTCTTTTGGCTGCCTGCTCTTGACCCTTCTTGTGTCGTCCTCCTCCTCCTTCCCCTCTTCCTCTTTCCTCCTCTTGCCTCTTGTTACTACATCTTGCTTCCTCTTGACTCCTCCTCCTCCTTGTATTCCCTTGTCCTCCAGGAGACAACAGAGGCAAGAGGACTAGGAGGCAACAGCAGGCAATGAAATGCAACAGAAGGCAGGAGGAGGAGGAGGAGGAGGAGGAGGAGAGTATGATGATGAGGATGAGGAGGCGGAGGAGGAGGCGGCGTCTGGCGCCATTGGAGGCAAGAAGAGGCAAGATGAGGAGCAGGAAGATGAGGAGGTAACAGAAGGATTAGTTGGGGAAGGGACGGGAAGAGCAGAGGAGCTTGAGCAGGAGGTGGAGGAGGCGTGTACGGGAGTGAAGAAGAAGAGAGAGGAGGCAAGAGGAAGACATAGTTGCAGAGGAGGAGCAGGAGGAGGAGGCAAGAAGAGGCCAAAGGAGGCAGAGGAGCAGGAGGCCAGAATGGCCATGACTAGGCAAGAGGAAGAGGAGGAGGAGATGAAGGGAAGAGGATGGAAGAGAAGGCAAGAGGAGGCAGAGGAAAGAGGATGAGGAAGCAGCAGGAGGCAAGCGAAGGAGGAGAGAAGAGGAGGCAAGAGGAGGAGGCAGCGATGGGAGGCAGAAGGAGGAAGAGGCAAGAGGCAGGAGGAGGAGGAGGAGGAAGAGGCCGAAGGAGAAGGAGGCGGCAAGAGGTGAGAAGAGGAAGAGGAGAAGGAGGAAGAAAAAAGGAGGTAAGTGGCAGAGGGGTGACAAGTAAACAAGAGGAGGCAGAGGAAGAGGAGGCAGCAGGAGGCAAGAGCAGAAGAGTGGAGCAAGTGGAGGAGGAGGAGGAGGAGGCGGCCAGCAAAGGTCAGAGGAGGCCCGAGAGGGAGGAAGATGCTTTTGCCTTTTGCCACTTGTTGCCTGCTGTTGCCTCCAGTCTCCTCCTCCCTCATCAGGCTGTTTGCTCTTTCAGCCCTTGACTGCACCTCCTCCTCCTGCTCCTCCTCTTCCTACCGCTTTTGGAGTTAGATCCTCTTTCGTCCTGGTGCGTCTTAGGGCATCCTGTGTCCTCTTATTCTTTTTCTTCTTCTTGCCTCCATTTGCCTCCTCCTCCTCTGCTTCCTCCACTAGCCTGCTGTGTCCTCCCGGGGCCTCCTCTTTTTCTTCAGATGATTGCCTCCTCTGGCCTCCTCGGGCCTAATCTTGCCTCCTCCTCCTTCTTTTCCTGATGCCTCCTTTTGCCTCCTGCTGCTTGACTTTGGGTGACCTGCTGTGGCCTCCTCTGGCCTCCTCTTTTTCTTCTGCCTCTTGCCTCTTCTTACCTCCTTCTCCTGCTTCTGCTTGGACACTTCTTCTGGCCTCTTGCTTCACTCTCTTGCCTCCTCCTCCCGTTGCCGCATCTGCCCTTTCCCTTCTCTTCCTCCGCAGCCTCCTCTAGCCTCCTCTTCCCTTCTGCCTGCTCCTGTGGCCTACTTGTGCTCTTCCTCTTGCCTCTTGTGGCCTCCTCCAGCATCCTCTTGCCTCCTCCTCTTTTGCTTTCTCTTGCCTCCAGTTGCCTCCTGCTGCTTGGTCTCTCTCCACCTTTTTCTCAATTTCTTGCCTCCTTTTGCTGCCGCCTCCTCCTCCTCCTCCGCCTCCTCCTCTGCCTCCTGGGGACTCCTTTGGCCTCCTCCTAGGCCTGTTGCGCTTATCTCCATTTGTCTCCTCCTCCTCCTTTGCCTCCTGTGTCCTGCTCTGGCCTTCTCTTGCCTTCACATCTCCCCCTCTCTCTGGCCTCCTCTTGCCTCATCCACTTCCTCTAGCCTACTCGCCCGACTCTTGCCTACTCTGCCCTCATGCTCCCTCTTCCTCCTCCTCCTTCTCTTGCCGCCTCTGCCCTCCTCTCCCCCCTGTCTTTTTGCTCCACCTTGTAGGCCTCCTCTCCTACAGTCTTGCCTTCTGCCGCCCCCTCTCTCCTCCACTTGCTCATCCTCCAGCTAGCTTGTCTGCCTTCTTTCTCCTCCTCCTCCTCCTCCTCCTCCTCCTCCTCTTTTGGCTGCCTGCTCTTGACCCTTCTTGTGTCGTCCTCCTCCTCCTTCCCCTCTTCCTCTTTCCTCCTCTTGCCTCTTGTTACTACATCTTGCTTCCTCTTGACTCCTCCTCCTCCTTGTATTCCCTTGTCCTCCAGGAGACAACAGAGGCAAGAGGACTAGGAGGCAACAGCAGGCAATGAAATGCAACAGAAGGCAGGAGGAGGAGGAGGAGGAGGAGGAGGAGGAGAGTATGATGATGAGGATGAGGAGGCGGAGGAGGAGGCGGCGTCTGGCGCCATTGGAGGCAAGAAGAGGCAAGATGAGGAGCAGGAAGATGAGGAGGTAACAGAAGGATTAGTTGGGGAAGGGACGGGAAGAGCAGAGGAGCTTGAGCAGGAGGTGGAGGAGGCGTGTACGGGAGTGAAGAAGGAGAGAGAGGAGGCAAGAGGAAGACATAGTTGCAGAGGAGGAGCAGGAGGAGGAGGCAAGAAGAGGCCAAAGGAGGCAGAGGAGCAGGAGGCCAGAATGGCCATGACTAGGCAAGAGGAAGAGGAGGAGGAGATGAAGGGAAGAGGATGGAAGAGAAGGCAAGAGGAGGAAGAGGAAAGAGGATGAGGAAGCAGCAGGAGGCAAGCGAAGGAGGAGAGAAGAGGAGGCAAGAGGAGGAGGCAGCGATGGGAGGCAGAAGGAGGAAGAGGCAAGAGGAGGAGGAGGAGGAGGAGGAAGAGGCCGAAGGAGAAGGAGGCGGCAAGAGGTGAGAAGAGGAAGAGGAGAAGGAGGAAGAAAAAAGGAGGTAAGTGGCAGAGGGGTGACAAGTAAACAAGAGGAGGCAGAGGAAGAGGAGGCAGCAGGAGGCAAGAGCAGAAGAGTGGAGCAAGTGGAGGAGGAGGAGGAGGAGGCGGCCAGCAAAGGTCAGAGGAGGCCCGAGAGGGAGGAAGATGCTTTTGCCTTTTGCCACTTGTTGCCTGCTGTTGCCTCCAGTCTCCTCCTCCCTCATCAGGCTGTTTGCTCTTTCAGCCCTTGACTGCATCTCCTCCTCCTGCTCCTCCTCTTCCTACCGCTTTTGGAGTTAGATCCTCTTTCGTCCTGGTGCGTCTTAGGGCATCCTGTGTCCTCTTATTCTTTTTCTTCTTCTTGCCTCCATTTGCCTCCTCCTCCTCTGCTTCCTCCACTAGCCTGCTGTGTCCTCCCGGGGCCCCTCTTTTTCTTCAGATGATTGCCTCCTCTGGCCTCCTCGGGCCTAATCTTGCCGCCTCCTCCTTCTTTTCCTGATGCCTCCTTTTGCCTCCTGCTGCTTGACTTTGGGTGACCTGCTGTGGCCTCCTCTGGCCTCCTCTTTTTCTTCTGCCTCTTGCCTCTTCTTACCTCCTTCTCCTGCTTCTGCTTGGACACTTCTTCTGGCCTCTTGCTTCACTCTCTTGCCTCCTCCTCCCGTTGCCCCATCTGCCCTTTCCCTTCTCTTCCTCCGCAGCCTCCTCTAGCCTCCTCTTCCCTTCTGCCTGCTCCTGTGGCCTACTTGTGCTCTTCCTCTTGCCTCTTGTGGCCTCCTCCAGCATCCTCTTGCCTCCTCCTCTTTTGCTTTCTCTTGCCTCCAGTTGCCTCCTGCTGCTTGGTCTCTCTCCACCTTTTTCTCAATTTCTTGCCTCCTTTTGCTGCCGCCTCCTCCTCCTCCGCCTCCTCCTCCTCCTCTGCCTCCTGGGGACTCCTTTGGCCTCCTCCTAGGCCTGTTGCGCTTATCTCCATTTGTCTCCTCCTCCTCCTTTGCCTCCTGTGTCCTGCTCTGGCCTTCTCTTGCCTTCACATCTCCCCCTCTCTCTGGCCTCCTCTTGCCTCATCCACTTCCTCTAGCCTACTCGCCCGACTCTTGCCTACTCTGCCCTCATGCTCCCTCTTCCTCCTCCTCCTTCTCTTGCCGCCTCTGCCCTCCTCTCCCCCCTGTCTTTTTGCTCCACCTTGTAGGCCTCCTCTCCTACAGTCTTGCCTTCTGCCGCCCCCTCTCTCCTCCACTTGCTCATCCTCCAGCTAGCTTGTCTGCCTTCTTTCTCCTCCTCCTCCTCCTCCTCCTCTTTTGGCTGCCTGCTCTTGACCCTTCTTGTGTCGTCCTCCTCCTCCTTCCCCTCTTCCTCTTTCCTCCTCTTGCCTCTTGTTACTACATCTTGCTTCCTCTTGACTCCTCCTCCTCCTTGTATTCCCTTGTCCTCCAGGAGACAACAGAGGCAAGAGGACTAGGAGGCAACAGCAGGCAATGAAATGCAACAGAAGGCAGGAGGAGGAGGAGGAGGAGGAGGAGAGTATGATGATGAGGATGAGGAGGCGGAGGAGGAGGCGGCGTCTGGCGCCATTGGAGGCAAGAAGAGGCAAGATGAGGAGCAGGAAGATGAGGAGGTAACAGAAGGATTAGTTGGGGAAGGGACGGGAAGAGCAGAGGAGCTTGAGCAGGCGGTGGAGGAGGCGTGTACGGGAGTGAAGAAGAAGAGAGAGGAGGCAAGAGGAAGACATAGTTGCAGAGGAGGAGCAGGAGGAGGAGGCAAGAAGAGGCCAAAGGAGGCAGAGGAGCAGGAGGCCAGAATGGCCATGACTAGGCAAGAGGAAGAGGAGGAGGAGATGAAGGGAAGAGGATGGAAGAGAAGGCAAGAGGAGGCAGAGGAAAGAGGATGAGGAAGCAGCAGGAGGCAAGCGAAGGAGGAGAGAAGAGGAGGCAAGAGGAGGAGGCAGCGATGGGAGGCAGAAGGAGGAAGAGGCAAGAGGAGGAGGAGGAGGAGGAGGAAGAGGCCGAAGGAGAAGGAGGCGGCAAGAGGTGAGAAGAGGAAGAGGAGAAGGAGGAAGAAAAAAGGAGGTAAGTGGCAGAGGGGTGACAAGTAAACAAGAGGAGGCAGAGGAAGAGGAGGCAGCAGGAGGCAAGAGCAGAAGAGTGGAGCAAGTGGAGGAGGAGGAGGAGGAGGCGGCCAGCAAAGGTCAGAGGAGGCCCGAGAGGGAGGAAGATGCTTTTGCCTTTTGCCACTTGTTGCCTGCTGTTGCCTCCAGTCTCCTCCTCCCTCATCAGGCTGTTTGCTCTTTCAGCCCTTGACTGCATCTCCTCCTCCTGCTCCTCCTCTTCCTACCGCTTTTGGAGTTAGATCCTCTTTCGTCCTGGTGCGTCTTAGGGCATCCTGTGTCCTCTTATTCTTTTTCTTCTTCTTGCCTCCATTTGCCTCCTCCTCCTCTGCTTCCTCCACTAGCCTGCTGTGTCCTCCCGGGGCCTCCTCTTTTTCTTCAGATGATTGCCTCCTCTGGCCTCCTCGGGCCTAATCTTGCCGCCTCCTCCTTCTTTTCCTGATGCCTCCTTTTGCCTCCTGCTGCTTGACTTTGGGTGACCTGCTGTGGCCTCCTCTGGCCTCCTCTTTTTCTTCTGCCTCTTGCCTCTTCTTACCTCCTTCTCCTGCTTCTGCTTGGACACTTCTTCTGGCCTCTTGCTTCACTCTCTTGCCTCCTCCTCCCGTTGCCGCATCTGCCCTTTCCCTTCTCTTCCTCCGCAGCCTCCTCTAGCCTCCTCTTCCCTTCTGCCTGCTCCTGTGGCCTACTTGTGCTCTTCCTCTTGCCTCTTGTGGCCTCCTCCAGCATCCTCTTGCCTCCTCCTCTTTTGCTTTCTCTTGCCTCCAGTTGCCTCCTGCTGCTTGGTCTCTCTCCACCTTTTTCTCAATTTCTTGCCTCCTTTTGCTGCCGCCTCCTCCTCCTCCGCCTCCTCCTCCTCCTCTGCCTCCTGGGGACTCCTTTGGCCTCCTCCTAGGCCTGTTGCGCTTATCTCCATTTGTCTCCTCCTCCTCCTTTGCCTCCTGTGTCCTGCTCTGGCCTTCTCTTGCCTTCACATCTCCCCCTCTCTCTGGCCTCCTCTTGCCTCATCCACTTCCTCTAGCCTACTCACCCGACTCTTGCCTACTCTGCCCTCATGCTCCCTCTTCCTCCTCCTCCTTCTCTTGCCGCCTCTGCCCTCCTCTCCCCCCTGTCTTTTTGCTCCACCTTGTAGGCCTCCTCTCCTACAGTCTTGCCTTCTGCCGCCCCCTCTCTCCTCCACTTGCTCATCCTCCAGCTAGCTTGTCTGCCTTCTTTCTCCTCCTCCTCCTCCTCCTCCTCTTTTGGCTGCCTGCTCTTGACCCTTCTTGTGTCGTCCTCCTCCTCCTTCCCCTCTTCCTCTTTCCTCCTCTTGCCTCTTGTTACTACATCTTGCTTCCTCTTGACTCCTCCTCCTCCTTGTATTCCCTTGTCCTCCAGGAGACAACAGAGGCAAGAGGACTAGGAGGCAACAGCAGGCAATGAAATGCAACAGAAGGCAGGAGGAGGAGGAGGAGGAGGAGGAGGAGGAGAGTATGATGATGAGGATGAGGAGGCGGAGGAGGAGGCGGCGTCTGGCGCCATTGGAGGCAAGAAGAGGCAAGATGAGGAGCAGGAAGATGAGGAGGTAACAGAAGGATTAGTTGGGGAAGGGACGGGAAGAGCAGAGGAGCTTGAGCAGGAGGTGGAGGAGGCGTGTACGGGAGTGAAGAAGAAGAGAGAGGAGGCAAGAGGAAGACATAGTTGCAGAGGAGGAGCAGGAGGAGGAGGCAAGAAGAGGCCAAAGGAGGCAGAGGAGCAGGAGGCCAGAATGGCCATGACTAGGCAAGAGGAAGAGGAGGAGGAGATGAAGGGAAGAGGATGGAAGAGAAGGCAAGAGGAGGCAGAGGAAAGAGGATGAGGAAGCAGCAGGAGGCAAGCGAAGGAGGAGAGAAGAGGAGGCAAGAGGAGGAGGCAGCGATGGGAGGCAGAAGGAGGAGAGAAGAGGAGGCAAGAGGAGGAGGAGCAGGAGGAGGAAGAGGCCGAAGGAGAAGGAGGCGGCAAGAGGTGAGAAGAGGAAGAGGAGAAGGAGGAAGAAAAAAGGAGGTAAGTGGCAGAGGGGTGACAAGTAAACAAGAGGAGGCAGAGGAAGAGGAGGCAGCAGGAGGCAAGAGCAGAAGAGTGGAGCAAGTGGAGGAGGAGGAGGAGGAGGCGGCCAGCAAAGGTCAGAGGAGGCCCGAGAGGGAGGAAGATGCTTTTGCCTTTTGCCACTTGTTGCCTGCTGTTGCCTCCAGTCTCCTCCTCCCTCATCAGGCTGTTTGCTCTTTCAGCCCTTGACTGCACCTCCTCCTCCTGCTCCTCCTCTTCCTACCGCTTTTGGAGTTAGATCCTCTTTCGTCCTGGTGCGTCTTAGGGCATCCTGTGTCCTCTTATTCTTTTTCTTCTTCTTGCCTCCATTTGCCTCCTCCTCCTCTGCTTCCTCCACTAGCCTGCTGTGTCCTCCCGGGGCCTCCTCTTTTTCTTCAGATGATTGCCTCCTCTGGCCTCCTCGGGCCTAATCTTGCCGCCTCCTCCTTCTTTTCCTGATGCCTCCTTTTGCCTCCTGCTGCTTGACTTTGGGTGACCTGCTGTGGCCTCCTCTGGCCTCCTCTTTTTCTTCTGCCTCTTGCCTCTTCTTACCTCCTTCTCCTGCTTCTGCTTGGACACTTCTTCTGGCCTCTTGCTTCACTCTCTTGCCTCCTCCTCCCGTTGCCGCATCTGCCCTTTCCCTTCTCTTCCTCCGCAGCCTCCTCTAGCCTCCTCTTCCCTTCTGCCTGCTCCTGTGGCCTACTTGTGCTCTTCCTCTTGCCTCTTGTGGCCTCCTCCAGCATCCTCTTGCCTCCTCCTCTTTTGCTTTCTCTTGCCTCCAGTTGCCTCCTGCTGCTTGGTCTCTCTCCACCTTTTTCTCAATTTCTTGCCTCCTTTTGCTGCCGCCTCCTCCTCCTCCGCCTCCTCCTCCTCTCTCTGCCTCCTGGGGACTCCTTTGGCCTCCTCCTAGGCCTGTTGCGCTTATCTCCATTTGTCTCCTCCTCCTCCTTTGCCTCCTGTGTCCTGCTCTGGCCTTCTCTTGCCTTCACATCTCCCCCTCTCTCTGGCCTCCTCTTGCCTCATCCACTTCCTCTAGCCTACTCGCCCGACTCTTGCCTACTCTGCCCTCATGCTCCCTCTTCCTCCTCCTCCTTCTCTTGCCGCCTCTGCCCTCCTCTCCCCCCTGTCTTTTTGCTCCACCTTGTAGGCCTCCTCTCCTACAGTCTTGCCTTCTGCCGCCCCCTCTCTCCTCCACTTGCTCATCCTCCAGCTAGCTTGTCTGCCTTCTTTCTCCTCCTCCTCCTCCTCCTCCTTTTTGGCTGCCTGCTCTTGACCCTTCTTGTGTCGTCCTCCTCCTCCTTCCCCTCTTCCTCTTTCCTCCTCTTGCCTCTTGTTACTACATCTTGCTTCCTCTTGACTCCTCCTCCTCCTTGTATTCCCTTGTCCTCCAGGAGACAACAGAGGCAAGAGGACTAGGAGGCAACAGCAGGCAATGAAATGCAACAGAAGGCAGGAGGAGGAGGAGGAGGAGGAGGAGGAGAGTATGATGATGAGGATGAGGAGGCGGAGGAGGAGGCGGCGTCTGGCGCCATTGGAGGCAAGAAGAGGCAAGATGAGGAGCAGGAAGATGAGGAGGTAACAGAAGGATTAGTTGGGGAAGGGACGGGAAGAGCAGAGGAGCTTGAGCAGGAGGTGGAGGAGGCGTGTACGGGAGTGAAGAAGAAGAGAGAGGAGGCAAGAGGAAGACATAGTTGCAGAGGAGGAGCAGGAGGAGGAGGCAAGAAGAGGCCAAAGGAGGCAGAGGAGCAGGAGGCCAGAATGGCCATGACTAGGCAAGAGGAAGAGGAGGAGGAGATGAAGGGAAGAGGATGGAAGAGAAGGCAAGAGGAGGAAGAGGAAAGAGGATGAGGAAGCAGCAGGAGGCAAGCGAAGGAGGAGAGAAGAGGAGGCAAGAGGAGGAGGCAGCGATGGGAGGCAGAAGGAGGAAGAGGCAAGAGGAGGAGGAGCAGGAGGAGGAAGAGGCCGAAGGAGAAGGAGGCGGCAAGAGGTGAGAAGAGGAAGAGGAGAAGGAGGAAGAAAAAAGGAGGTAAGTGGCAGAGGGGTGACAAGTAAACAAGAGGAGGCAGAGGAAGAGGAGGCAGCAGGAGGCAAGAGCAGAAGAGTGGAGCAAGTGGAGGAGGAGGAGGAGGAGGCGGCCAGCAAAGGTCAGAGGAGGCCCGAGAGGGAGGAAGATGCTTTTGCCTTTTGCCACTTGTTGCCTGCTGTTGCCTCCAGTCTCCTCCTCCCTCATCAGGCTGTTTGCTCTTTCAGCCCTTGACTGCACCTCCTCCTCCTGCTCCTCCTCTTCCTACCGCTTTTGGAGTTAGATCCTCTTTCGTCCTGGTGCGTCTTAGGGCATCCTGTGTCCTCTTATTCTTTTTCTTCTTCTTGCCTCCATTTGCCTCCTCCTCCTCTGCTTCCTCCACTAGCCTGCTGTGTCCTCCCGGGGCCTCCTCTTTTTCTTCAGATGATTGCCTCCTCTGGCCTCCTCGGGCCTAATCTTGCCGCCTCCTCCTTCTTTTCCTGATGCCTCCTTTTGCCTCCTGCTGCTTGACTTTGGGTGACCTGCTGTGGCCTCCTCTGGCCTCCTCTTTTTCTTCTGCCTCTTGCCTCTTCTTACCTCCTTCTCCTGCTTCTGCTTGGACACTTCTTCTGGCCTCTTGCTTCACTCTCTTGCCTCCTCCTCCCGTTGCCGCATCTGCCCTTTCCCTTCTCTTCCTCCGCAGCCTCCTCTAGCCTCCTCTTCCCTTCTGCCTGCTCCTGTGGCCTACTTGTGCTCTTCCTCTTGCCTCTTGTGGCCTCCTCCAGCATCCTCTTGCCTCCTCCTCTTTTGCTTTCTCTTGCCTCCAGTTGCCTCCTGCTGCTTGGTCTCTCTCCACCTTTTTCTCAATTTCTTGCCTCCTTTTGCTGCCGCCTCCTCCTCCTCCTCCTCCTCCTCCTCCTCTGCCTCCTGGGGACTCCTTTGGCCTCCTCCTAGGCCTGTTGCGCTTATCTCCATTTGTCTCCTCCTCCTCCTTTGCCTCCTGTGTCCTGCTCTGGCCTTCTCTTGCCTTCACATCTCCCCCTCTCTCTGGCCTCCTCTTGCCTCATCCACTTCCTCTAGCCTACTCGCCCGACTCTTGCCTACTCTGCCCTCATGCTCCCTCTTCCTCCTCCTCCTTCTCTTGCCGCCTCTGCCCTCCTCTCCCCCCTGTCTTTTTGCTCCACCTTGTAGGCCTCCTCTCCTACAGTCTTGCCTTCTGCCGCCCCCTCTCTCCTCCACTTGCTCATCCTCCAGCTAGCTTGTCTGCCTTCTTTCTCCTCCTCCTCCTCCTCCTCCTCTTTTGGCTGCCTGCTCTTGACCCTTCTTGTGTCGTCCTCCTCCTCCTTCCCCTCTTCCTCTTTCCTCCTCTTGCCTCTTGTTACAAAATCTTGCTTACTCTTGACTCCTCCTCCTCCTTGTATTCCCTTGTCCTCCAGGAGACAACAGAGGCAAGAGGACTAGGAGGCAACAGCAGGCAATGAAATGCAACAGAAGGCAGGAGGAGGAGGAGGAGGAGGAGGAGGAGTATGATGATGAGGATGAGGAGGCGGAGGAGGAGGCGGCGTCTGGCGCCATTGGAGGCAAGAAGAGGCAAGATGAGGAGCAGGAAGATGAGGAGGTAACAGAAGGATTAGTTGGGGAAGGGACGGGAAGAGCAGAGGAGCTTGAGCAGGAGGTGGAGGAGGCGTGTACGGGAGTGAAGAAGAAGAGAGAGGAGGCAAGAGGAAGACATAGTTGCAGAGGAGGAGCAGGAGGAGGAGGCAAGAAGAGGCCAAAGGAGGCAGAGGAGCAGGAGGCCAGAATGGCCATGACTAGGCAAGAGGAAGAGGAGGAGGAGATGAAGGGAAGAGGATGGAAGAGAAGGCAAGAGGAGGCAGAGGAAAGAGGATGAGGAAGCAGCAGGAGGCAAGCGAAGGAGGAGAGAAGAGGAGGCAAGAGGAGGAGGCAGCGATGGGAGGCAGAAGGAGGAAGAGGCAAGAGGAGGAGGAGGAGAGAGGATGAGGAAGGAGAAGGAGGCGGCAAGAGGTGAGAAGAGGAAGAGGAGAAGGAGGAAGAAAAAAGGAGGTAAGTGGCAGAGGGGTGACAAGTAAACAAGAGGAGGCAGAGGAAGAGGAGGCAGCAGGAGGCAAGAGCAGAAGAGTGGAGCAAGTGGAGGAGGAGGAGGAGGAGGCGGCCAGCAAAGGTCAGAGGAGGCCCGAGAGGGAGGAAGATGCTTTTGCCTTTTGCCACTTGTTGCCTGCTGTTGCCTCCAGTCTCCTCCTCCCTCATCAGGCTGTTTGCTCTTTCAGCCCTTGACTGCACCTCCTCCTCCTGCTCCTCCTCTTCCTACCGCTTTTGGAGTTAGATCCTCTTTCGTCCTGGTGCGTCTTAGGGCATCCTGTGTCCTCTTATTCTTTTTCTTCTTCTTGCCTCCATTTGCCTCCTCCTCCTCTGCTTCCTCCACTAGCCTGCTGTGTCCTCCCGGGGCCTCCTCTTTTTCTTCAGATGATTGCCTCCTCTGGCCTCCTCGGGCCTAATCTTGCCGCCTCCTCCTTCTTTCCTGATGCCTCCTTTTGCCTCCTGCTGCTTGACTTTGGGTGACCTGCTGTGGCCTCCTCTGGCCTCCTCTTTTTCTTCTGCCTCTTGCCTCTTCTTACCTCCTTCTCCTGCTTCTGCTTGGACACTTCTTCTGGCCTCTTGCTTCACTCTCTTGCCTCCTCCTCCCGTTGCCGCATCTGCCCTTTCCCTCTCTTCCTCCGCAGCCTCCTCTAGCCTCCTCTTCCCTTCTGCCTGCTCCTGTGGCCTACTTGTGCTCTTCCTCTTGCCTCTTGTGGCCTCCTCCAGCATCCTCTTGCCTCCTCCTCTTTTGCTTTCTCTTGCCTCCAGTTGCCTCCTGCTGCTTGGTCTCTCTCCACCTTTTTCTCAATTTCTTGCCTCCTTTTGCTGCCGCCTCCTCCTCCTCCGCCTCCTCCTCCTCCTCGCCTCCTGGGGACTCCTTTGGCCTCCTCCTAGGCCTGTTGCGCTTATCTCCATTTGTCTCCTCCTCCTCCTTTGCCTCCTGTGTCCTGCTCTGGCCTTCTCTTGCCTTCACATCTCCCCCTCTCTCTGGCCTCCTCTTGCCTCATCCACTTCCTCTAGCCTACTCGCCCGACTCTTGCCTACTCTGCCCTCATGCTCCCTCTTCCTCCTCCTCCTTCTCTTGCCGCCTCTGCCCTCCTCTCCCCCCCCTGTCTTTTGCTCCACCTTGTAGGCCTCCTCTCCTACAGTCTTGCCTTCTGCCGCCCCCTCTCTCCTCCACTTGCTCATCCTCCAGCTAGCTTGTCTGCCTTCTTTCTCCTCCTCCTCCTCCTCCTCTTTTGGCTGCCTGCTCTTGACCCTTCTTGTGTCGTCCTCCTCCTTCCCCTCTCCTCTTTCCTCCTCTTGCCTCTTGTTACTAAACATCTTGCTTCCTCTTGACCCTCCCCTCCGTTGTATTCCCTTGTCCTCCAGGAA